>NC_134356.1:287165483-287392983 GCF_048569485.1 Anomaloglossus baeobatrachus | reverse complement strand
ATCATGTGGGTACAGGAGATCGACTGACTTTACAGCTTATTCCAAGTTCTCACAACCAGGTCAGGTCCCTGCTCCACCCCTGGCTGTTTATCCCCTTAAATGCTGTGATGAATTATGATTGCAGCATGTAGGGGGCTTTGAGAGGGAGTGCTAGTACATTGCAATACATTATATAAATGGTCAGAATAATAATAGTTAATGTCCCACACAGGCACTAGTGATGGGTGAGCACTAAATTGCTTGAGTGCTCATTACTCGAATCAAGCATTTTGTAGTACTTGAGTGCTCATTTTGAGTAACAAGCATAACGAATGTCAGGAGAAAAATCAGGCATTTTTCCAGCAGACCCCCCAGGAAATTTTGTGGGTCATGACAATCACTCAAATGGAAGTGGAACAGCATGGGAAAGAGCAGAGAGAGAGGGAGAGAGAGAATCATCATACCCCTGAAATATTCTGTGCTTTTGGTGAAACCTTCACTTTCCAGCTTGTGACTTACTACAATATCTCAATATTCATTTCCTGAAATATGCTGCTGAAAGATAATTCTTCTTACACCGTGTACAGTAACTCTCAGTCTGTCACCAGCCATGAGATTATCATACCCCTGAAATACTCTGCTGCTTGTGGAATCTGAACTTTCTAGCTTGTAACCTACTACAATATCTCGACATTAATTTCCTGAAATACTTTAAATACTCCGTGCTACTGGAAGAGAATTCTCTCTTCAGTATATAACTCTCAGTCCATGACCAGCCATTAGTTTATCATACCCCTTTATTACTCAGTGCTGCTGGTGATACCTGCACTTTCCAGCTTGTGACCTACTATGATTTCTTGACGTTCATTTTCTAAAGTTCTCTGTGCTGATGGAAAATAATTCTCATTTTACTGTGTAACTCCTAGTCTGTGACCAGCCACAAGATTATCATCCTCTAAAAAATACTCTGTGCTGTGGGTAGAACCTGCACTTTTCACCTTCTGACCTACTACAATACCTTAACATTCCTAACCAGAAATCCTCTGTGTTGACAGGGGTCCCTGCATCATTCACATTATACGCTCTATCTGTGACTTACCACAACATCAGCATCTAACCTTCAAAAAGACCGTGACATTCCTATTATTACTCTGTGCTACTGGGAGACCTTTCTATTTTCCATGTGAATCTCTCAATGTGTGACCTACCCTAAGGTCAGTATACTCCTCTCCTGAAATGTTCAGTGCTGCTGGGACACCCCACTTTATTCCCTCTATTGCATAGACCCAGCATAATACTGCCATATAGTAACCACATTGCACTACATTGAATAGACGTAGTTTAAAACTGCCATACAGTAATGAGATTGCATTGTGTAGACCCTGCATAATAATTCCATTTAGAAACCACATTACATTTCACTGTATAGACCCAGCATGATACCGCCATATAGTAATGAGATTGCATGATGTAGACCCAGCATAATACTGCCATATAGTAATCACATTGCATTGCAGTGTATAGACCCAGCATAATACTGCTATACAGTAACGAGATTGCATTGTATAGACAGCATAATACCGCCATATAGTAATGAGATGGCATTGTATACACCCAGCGTAAAACTACTATAACATAACAAGATTGAATTACATAGACGCAGCATAATATCACCATAATGTAACCACATTACATTACATTGTATAGACCCTATATAATAGTACTCTTTCAATTATCTACATATGTCTCTGCTCTGCTACATCTGAATAATTCACTCAGATGTAGCAAGGCTGAGATGGTCAGATGTAGCAAAGCAGAGACAGTCAGTTATAGAAGAGCAGAGATGGTCAGAGATGCTACATCTGTCTCTTGTCTGCTACATCTCATTGTTTCACTCAGATGTAGCAAAGCTGAGATGGTCAGAGATGTTACATTTAGCTCTGCTATGTCTAACCATCTCAGCTTTGCTACATCTGAGTGAGTTGGTTAGATAAAGCAGAGCAAAGACAGTTGTACTGTCTCTGATTGTCTCTGATCTGCTGCATCTGACTGTCTGTGCTCTGCTACTTCTGACCATCTAAAGTCTGCTACATCTGAGTGAGAAGGTCAGATGTAACAAAGCAGAAACATATCTAGTGTCTATAACCATATCAGTTCTGCTACATCTGAAAGTCTCTGATCTGCTACATTTGAGTGAGATGATCAGATATAACAGAGCACAGACAGATGTACTCTCTCTGACCGTCTGTGCTCTGCTACACCTGATCATCTTACTCAGTAATAACACCATGTAGTAATGAGATTGCATTGTATACACCCAGCATAATACTGCCATTTAATATGATGTCATTTTTGTCGTATTTCGACTGTTCTGGCCCCTCAGGGCCTCTTGCCAATGTGACATAGCAATTCGTACCATTCCAGCAAAATCTGAACTCTAAGGTGACGCTCCTTCCCTGCTGAGCTTTGCACTATACCTCAAAAGCAGTTTTCAACTAAATGTGAGTATTCCCAAACTCAGGAGAAATTGTGTAAGAAATTGTATCGTTCATTTTCTCCTATTACTCTTTATGAACATTAAAACTTTGGGGCCAAAGCAACATTTTAGTGGAAAAAATTGTAATTTTTAATTTTCCCAGCCCAATGTAGTACAATTCCGTGAATCACCTGAGGGTCAACATTACTTGATACACTCCTAAATTAATTTTGTAACAGGAGTAGTTCCAGAATGGGATCATATATGCTAAGGTTTCTGTTGTTTTCGCATATTACAGGATCTTCAAATGTAACATGGTGCTGCCAATCTATTGCAGCCATAATAGCGACACTTCCCTTCGAAGCCCAGCTGTGAGCCAAAACTGTAGTTTTCCACCACACATGGGGTATTGCTGTACTCAAGAGAAATTGGACAACGCATTGTATAATCCACTTTCTCCTATACCAATTGTAAAAATAAAAATTTTCGGATTGATCCAACATTTGTGTGATTAAAATGAATTTTATAATTTTCACAGCTCAACTTTATAAAATTATGTGAAGCACCTGTGGGTTCAAGGTAGTCATTAAACATCTAGATAAATTCATTGAGGGGTGTTGTTTCCTAAATGGGGTCATTTGTGAGGGGTTTCTACTGTTTAGGAACATCAGAGGCAATGATATCTAGTCAACCTGATTTTGAGTTGCCAAATTCAAATATCTCTTCTTCCCTTCTGAGCCTTGCTGTACGTCCAAGCAGTAGTTTTCCACTACATATGTGGAACCAGTGTTCTCAGGAGAAACTGCACAACAAATTCTATGGTTCGCTGTCTCCTGTTGCTTTTTAGAAAATGAAAAACTATGGTTAAGCAACATTTGTTTGATAAATATGTAATTTTTCATTCTTAGGCGGGCTTTGCACATTGCAACATCGGTAACAATGTGTTACCGATGCTGCAGCGATAGTCCCGCCCCCGTCGCACGTTCGATATCTAGTGAAAGCTGCCATAGCGATTATTATCGCTACGGCAGCTTTACACGCACATACCTGCCGTGCGACATCCCTCTGGCCGGCGACCCGCCTCCTTCCTTAGGGGGCGGGTCATGCGGCGTCACAGTGACGTCACACGGCAGGCGGCCAATTGAAGCGGAGGGGCGGAGATGAGCAGGATGTAAACATCCCGCCCACCTCCGTCTTTCTCATTGCAGCCGGCGGCAGGTAAATTGAAGTTCCTCGCTCCTGCGGCTTCATACACAGCGATGTGTGCTGCCGCAGGAGCGAGGAACAACATCGCACCTGTCGCTGCACCGGCATTATGGAAATGTCGGAGGCTGCAGCGATGATACGATAACAACGCTTTTGCGCTCGTTCATCGTATCAAAAAGGATTTACACGTTGCGATATCGACTGCGACGCCGGATGTGCGTCACTTTCGATTTGACCCCACCGACATCGCACGTGCAATATCGCAACGTGCAAAGCCGCCCTTACAGTTCAACTTTTAAAATTCTGTGAAGCACCTGTTGGTTCAAGGTGTTCACCACACGTCTAGATAAATTCCTTGAAAAATGTAGGTTCCAAAATGGGTTGAATTCTGGGAGGTTTCCACTATTTAGGCACATCAGGGGCACTATAAACGTGACATGACATCTGCTAACAATTCCAGACAATTTTGCACTACCAAACTCAAACACCTCTCCTTTTTGGAGCCCAGCCGTGTGCTCAAACAATAGCTTTCCACCACTTATGAGATATTACTGTACTCGGGAGTAATAGCACAACAAATTTTATTATGCATTTTCTAATGTTAGCCTTGTAAAAATGTAAAACATTTGGGGTAAAATCAACATTTTTGTGCTAAAAATGATTTTTTTTTTCATTTTTACAGTTCATCTTTATAAAATTCTGTGAAGCACTTGTTGGTTCAAGGTGCTCACTACACATGTAGATAAATTCCTTGAGGAATGTAGTTTCCAAAATGGGGTCACTTGTGGTGGGGTTTCCACTATTTAGGCACATCAGGGGCTCTCCAAACATGACATGGTCTCTGCTAACAACTCCAGACAATTTTGCACTGCCAAATTCAAACAACACTCCTTCTCTTCCGAGCCCAGCCGTGAACTCTAACAATAGTTTTCCATCACTTATAGGGAATTACTGTACTCAGGAGAAATTGCACAACAAACTTTATTGGCCATTTTCTTCTGTTACTCTAGTTAAAATTAAAACATTTTGAGTTAAAGCAACATTTTTGTGGTAAAAATGTTTATTTATTTTTTTTTTAATTTTCACAGCTCACCGTTATAGATTTCTGTGAAGCCTCTGAGTGTTCAGGGTGATCATCACACCTCTAGCTAAATTTCTGGAGGGGTGTAGTTTCCATAATGTGGTGACTTTTGTGGGGATCTACTGTTTATAAGATGCAAAATGTGATGCACAGCAAAATATAATTAAGCAATAGTATGAGGGGTGCTCAATGCTGGTGAAAAGCCAAGTAGAAAGGGAGAAAAGGCACCAGCATACATAGAGCACACTGTTTAGGCACACCAGGGGCTCTCTAATTGTGACATGGCATCCTCTATCAATTCCGGCCAATTTTGCATTCCAAAAGTCAAATTATGCTCTTTCTCTTTCGAGCCCTGCTGTGTGCCCAAACAGCAGTTCTTAATATAGGGTATTGGCTTACTCAGGAAAAATCGCACAACAAAATGAATTGTGTATTTTCTCCTTTTATATTTGTAAAAATCAAAATTTGGGGGTCAAAACAACTTTTGTAAAAAAAATATATTTTCTCATTTCTATGGCTCAATGATATAAAATTCTGTGAAGCACCTGTGGGTACAAGGTGTTCACTGCACATCTAAATTAATTCCTTGAAGGGTATTTTTTACGAAATGGGGTCCTTTGTTCCAGTTTTAACTGTTTAGGCTATTCAGGGACTCAGCAGAAGTGACATTGTGTCCTCTATCTATTACAGCCAATTTTCCACTCCAAAAGTCACAAATACAAATAGGGGCAAATGTGTAAATATATATATATATATATATATATATATATATACACTGCCTACAAGTAGTCTTCAACCCCCTGCAGATTTAGCAGGTTTGATAAGATGCAAATAAGTTAGAGCCTGCAAACTTCAAACAAGAGCAGGATTTATTAACAGATGCATAAATCTTACAAACCAACAAGTTATGTTGCTCAGTTAAATTTTAATAAATTTTCAACATAAAAGTGTGGGTCAATTATTATTCAACCCCTTGGTTTAATATTTTGTGGAATTACCCTTGTTTGCAATTACAGCTAATAATCGTCTTTTATAAGACCTGATCAGGCCGGCACAGGTCTCTGGAGTTATCTTGGCCCACTCCTCCATACAGATCTTCTCCAAGTTATCTAGGTTCTTTGGGTGTCTCATGTGGACTTTAATCTTGAGCTCCTTCCACGAGTTTTCAATTGGGTTAAGGTCAGGAGACTGACTAGGCCACTGCAACGCCTTGATTTTTTCCCTCTTGAACCAGGCCTTGGTTTTCTTGGCTGTGTGCTTTGGGTCGTTGTCTTGTTGGAAGATGAAATGACGACCCATCTTAAGATCCTTGATGGAGGAGCGGAGGTTCTTGGCCAAAATCTCATGGTAGGCCGTGCTATCCATCTTCCCATGGATGCGGACCAGATGGCCAGGCCCCTTGGCTGAGAAACAGCCCCACAGCATGATGCTGCCACCACCATGCTTGACTGTAGGGATGGTATTCTTGGGGTCGTATGCAGTGCCATCCAGTCTCCAAACGTCACATGTGTGGTTGGCACCAAAGATCTCGATCTTGGTCTCATCAGACCAGAGAACCTTGAACCAGTCTGTCTCAGAGTCCTCCAAGTGATCATGAGCAAACTGTAGACGAGCCTTGACATGACGCTTTGAAAGTAAAGGTACCTTACGGGCTCGTCTGGAACGGAGACCATTGCGGTGGAGTACGTTACTTATGGTATTGACTGAAACCAATGTTCCCACTGCCATGAGATCTTCCTGGAGCTCCTTCCTTGTTGTCCTTGGGTTAGCCTTGACTCTTCGGACAAGCTTGGCCTCGGCACGGGTGGAAACTTTCAAAGGCTGTCCAGGCCGTGGAAGGCTAACAGTAGTTCCATAAGCCTTCCACTTCCGGATGATGCTCCCAACAGTGGAGACAGGTAGGCCCAACTCCTTGGAAAGGGTTTTGTACCCCTTGCCAGCCTTGTGACCCTCCACGATCTTGTCTCTGATGGCCTTGAAATGCTCCTTTGTCTTTCCCATGTTGACCAAGTATGAGTGCTGTTCACAAGTTTGGGGAGGGTCTTAATTAGTCAGAAAAGGCTGGAAAAAGAGATAATTAATCCAAACATGTGAAGCTCATTGTTCTTTGTGCCTGAAATACTTCTTAATACTTTAGGGGAACCAAACAGAATTCTTGTGGTTTGAGGGGTTGAATAATAAATGACCCTCTGAATAAACTTTTCACAATTTAAAAAAGAATAAAAAAAGAAATAACATTCTTTTTTGCTGCAGTGCATTTCACACTTCCAGGCTGATCTACAGTCCAAATGTCACAATGCCAAGTTAATTCCGAATGTGTAAACCTGCTAAATCTGCAGGGGGTTGAATACTACTTGTAGGCACTGTATATATATATATATATATATATATATATATATATATATATATATATATAAATATATATTCTGAAGGTATCATGGGCTCATTCTATGAAATAAAAGCTTACATAAATTTTCTACTGTCTTCAGGTGAGGTGATCGGCAGGACCATTCTAGCAGCTTTATTTTCTTTCTCTGACACCAATTGAGAGTTTCATTGACTGTGTGTTTGGGATCATTGTCTTACTGAAGTATCCACCCTCGTTTTATCTTCATCTTTCGGACAGATGTAAGAAGATTTTTATCAAGCTCCTGCAACTAGAGCCCCACTGCTGGGAGGACTGAACAGTAATCCTCCCAGCAACATTTGGTCTTCATTTGTATGGGTGGCACTTGTTCAGTCACCATGCACTGTATATTTTCTTTCATCTCTTTGTTTTTTGTAAGCTCCTGCTTGATGTCATCAAGGAGGCTGGCGAGGAATCCTCTTCTTCCTTGGGATGAATAGAAGCGCAACTGTTGTTCCAAAGGAGAGTTACATATCCAATAAAAACTGCTACTGGTTCTTGGAGGAAAAGAATTCCAGAGTGTTCCAAACCTATGGCCACCAGACATCAATAGCCGGCCACAAAGACACAGGGCATCTGCCATTTTTCTCCAGCACTCACTGTATAGTGGCTTTAAGCGCAGGTGTTGGGGAGGTTCAGACTAATCCAATACCTGTTAATAGCAATTTTTTAACATGACAGGTTTCCTTTAAGTATTTTATACCAGCGCATTCTTTTTATGCTAAACCAAAGATGGCCAACAAATTGTAAAACAAAAAAATTCAATCCTCACCTCAATGCTCAACTTTCTGGCCACTCTAATGCTTGCTGTATGATAAAGTGCTGCATCTCCAGCCTCTTCTTTATAGGCCAGTTCTTCCAACCACAAGCAGGCCTCGGAGGTCAATGCACATTGTAAGGTTTCAGTCCAATTTGTGCCATCAAAATGTTGTTACCTTTCAATGTGCAAGGACATCCGGGCCTTGTTTGTGGCTGAAAATCCTGGGCTAGTGAGGATGCTAGAGACTTGGCATGCAATAGTGAAATGAAGAGGTCCTGAGGGCCGGACAGTGAGTAGCAAGGCAGGCAGAGATGTGAGCAATGAGGATTGTGTTATTTTTTATTTATTGCTTATTTTTAAGATCATACATTTTTTATGCTCTAAGGTCTGGAAAAGCCCAGTGACATAAAATAAATATTCACTTTGTGAACAATTAATTTAATTCCCTAGAGAATCTGCAAGAGTGGCAAATTCAAGTCTTGCCAGAACTGTTTAGGTATAATGTGAAGCAAAATAAACAAACTAGGCAACATGAATCACACACTGTTTCCGCTAATAAAGGCTATTAACCTACTCATATTGGATTGCTTAATTACTGATTGATCTGCAAGTTTATGGTAATCTGAAAGCCTGAAAGCCTCAAGCTTTCAGTCATAGGTGCGTGGCCGACATGGCTTCAGTCACTGTTCAGTACATAACGTATGGAAGCTGTAACCACGCCCCGTGTAGTGACTGACAACTGTCTCAGCATTAATGTTATACCTGCTGCCCTCTATATACATAGCGGTGACTGAAACCACGCCGGCCACACACCTAAGGACCGAAAGCCCTAAGTTGAGGGGGAATAAAGTTAATTTCCTCCTGGCAACAGAGCATTCAGTACTGACACCAGGCAGTTTCAAAATGCTAATAATCTACACATTAACCCAATATCTGCAGGTTAATTATAAGATTTTTTTACATGATAGGTTCCCTTTAAATTCATTAATGTTTTATTCTGAAATGTTGCTAAATTTTAGAGAAACAAAACTGCACCTGCATCCCATGACACAGATCTCTGCCCGTGTTTGTGTATATTTAGAAACATTTCAGTCAAGAGCAGTGGAGCAAGAATATATGGCCAACACAATTTGCCCAAAGGGCAACTAGAAGTACCCTAAACTAGAGATTAATAAAACTTAACTTTTAATCCTAACAAATTAACAAAAATCAATCTAAGCCTTAGCCCCCTGATGAAGCCAGACATGGTGAAACATGTTGAGTAGGCTATTAGTTAGCTTTTATTAGGCAGGGTAGGGCAATATCACTCTGACAATTATTGTAGGACATTTGTTCACTTACTCATAGTGTCTGGTCCGCGGCCGGATACATGATTTAGTATATGTTTGATTGATCTGTGCTAATTTGTTAGGATTAAAAGTTAAGTTTTATTAATCTTTAGTTTAGGGTACCTCTAGTTGCCCTTTGGGCAAATTGTGTTTGCATTTATGACCCTACGCTGATTATGGGTATGGATTGAGGTTTAGTTGTTAGAATATATGGCCAGGGACTATTTTGACTAGTCACTCTATTTACATTCTATCTGGCTGTTTTTTTCAGAATGAAATATACTACAATAATGAAAATGGTCCATTGTTTGGTCAGTATGAAGCAGATGACAGATTTTTTTTTAATAGTACTTTAAAAACACAACACTTGAGCATGAACTCAAAGCCCTAAGACTTTTTCTATATACAGAAAAGATCTTTTTCTGTCAAATATTGTTCACAAATTTGTCTAAATCTATGAAAGTACTTCTCCTTTGCGGAGATAATCATTTCACCTCACAGAGGTGACATATTGAGATGCTGATTATATAGCATCATTATTGCACAGGTGTGCCTTTTGCGGGCCACAATAAAAGGTCACTCTAAAATGTGCAGTGTTATCACACAGCACAATGGGATAGATGTCACAAGTTTTGAGAGAGCGTGCAGTTGGAAAATTGACTGCAGGAATGTGTACCAGAGCTGTTATCCATGAATTCAATGTTTATTTTTCTATCATAAGCCGTGTCCAAAGGCGTTTCAGAGTTTTTCGCAGTACATCCAACCGGCCTCACAACTGCAGACCACGTGTAACCACACCAGCCCAGGATCTCAGCATCTACATCTTGACCTGAAAGATCATCTGAGATCAGGCACCTGGATAGATGCTGCAAAAATCTGTTTGCATAACCAAAGAATTTCTGCACAAACTTTCAAAAACCAACACAGGAAGCTCATATGAATGCTCGTCATCCTCATCGGGGTCTCCACCTGACTGCAGTTCATCATTATAACTGCCTTGATTGAGCAAAAGCTTACATATGATTGTGTCTGGGAGGTTGAAGAGGAGTTCTCTTCAATGATGAATCCCGGTTTTCACTGTACAGGAACATGACAAACTGCATGTATGATGTTGTACGGGTGAGTGGTTTCCTGATGTCAACGTTGTGAAATAAGTGGCCCATGGTAGCGGTGGGGTTGTGGTATGGGCAAGCATATGTTATGGGCAACAAACAGGTGCATTTTATTGATGCCATTTTGAATGCACTGAGATACTGTGATGAGGCCCATTGTTGTGCCATTCATCTATAACCATCACCTCATGTTGCAGCATAATAATACAGGGCCCCATTTTGCAAGGATCTGTACACAATTCCTGGAGGCTGGAAAGGTGTCAAGTCTTGCTTGGCCAGCATACTCACCGGGCATGTCACCCATCGAGGCATGTTTGGGATGCTCTGGATCGGTGTATATGACAGCCTGTTCAAGTTCCTGCCAATATCCACCAACTTCCCACATCAATTGAAGAGGAGTGGACAATCATTCCACAAGCCAGAATCAGCAACTCTGTGTGAAGTAGAGGTGTTGCACTGCGTGAGGTAACTGGTAGTCAGGCAAGATACTGAATGGTTTTCTGTATCCCCGTACCAACCAATACTGTAACACTACACATTTAGAGTGACCTTTTATTGTGGACAGCCTAAGGCACACCAGTGCAATAATCATGCTGTCTAATCAGCATCTTAATATGTCACACTTGTGAGATGGATGGATAATCTCGGCAAAGTAGAAGTCATCACTAACACAGAGTTAGACAAATTTGTGAAGAATATTTGAAAGAACAAGACCTTTTGTGTACATAAAAAAAGTCTTAGATCTTTGAGTTCAGCTTATGAAAAATGGGAGCAAAAACAAACGTGTTGTGTTTATATTTTTGTTCAGTGTAATATACTATACAAGGGGCTGCTCTTTGGCTTAACCCAGAGAGAAATGAGATAGGATGATGAAACTTTACATTTATTCCACATACTCTCCACTGATGTCAACACACTTCTTACATCAGTATTCCAAGTTCTGTAAGCCTAGCAAAAAGAAGGATTTCAGTTGTGCCTCAAACCAGGCCTCCGTAGCAGTTATGGCATCAGAAATGGTGTGAAATTTGGTACCCTTGAAGTGTTTCTTCAGGTTTGGAAACAGATAATAGTCGGAGCGAGCTAGACCTGGTGAATAAGATGGGTGGTCAACTAGCTGGAAGCCCAGCTCTGCCAGTTTGGCCATGGTCGCTTGTGCAGTGTGAGCAGTAGCGTTGTCTTGCAGGAACAAAATTCCTTTGGACAGCTTGCCACGCCTTTTGGCTTTCAGAGCTACCTTCATTTGGTCCAAAAGTTCAATGTAATACCTTGCATTGATGGTAGAACCCTTTTGAAGGTAGTCCAGTAGCAGCACGCCCTCCTTATCCCCCTTATCCCAGAACAGAGATGCCATTACCTAGTGGCTGATTTTTGCACCCTGAACTTCTTTGGATAAGGAGAACCACTGTGCCTCCAATCTGTTGACTGCTCTTTTTTTCAGAATCATACAAATACTGTAAATCCAGGTCTCATCCATAGTGACCAGTCGATCCAGGAAGTTCTTATTAGTTCGGAAACGCTGAGAAATGGACCAGAAAGTTTTCACTTGCATGCTTTTCTGATCTGCTGTCAAACATTTGGGGACCCATTTGCAGATAGCTTCCTCATGTCCAAATGTTCATGGATAATAACACAAACACATTCATGGGAAATCCGCATGATGTCTAGTATTGCTTTAGCTGAAATTCATTGATTCTCCAGTATGAGGTTGTGCACAGCATCGACGATCTCCACAACAACAATCACTCTTGGTCGTCCAGGACGTTCCTCATCATTGGTGCTGAAGTGGCCCATTTTAAATTTGGCAACCCAGTTCTTAAGTGAAGAATATGAAGGGCATTAATCCCCCAATGTCTGCAACATATCACCATGAATATCCTTTGTAGACTTTAATTGCAGAATCAAGAATTTTATCACTCTTCTGCTCTCAGTTGCTGTGAATATTGCATTAGACTCTGCCATTTTTCTTTTCCGCGTGCGTAGAACACTGTTGCCATAAGCAACAAATACAGAATTTTGAAAATATATATTAGACACATAAGGCTTTCATGAGATGTAACATTTGTTACCATAGAAACAAAAAATCTAGCAGCAGAAAATCAAAAGAGAGCCACTTATCCAATTGATGTAGTAAGCAAACTAAGGGGCTAAAATATAACCTTTATTATAAAGTTGTTAAAAACCTATAGTGTTAGGTAAATAGGTAACCAAAAGCCTCCCTGGGTAAGGTCCTGTGCGCACTGGAAAACGGAATTTTCTTAAGAAAATTCCGCAGGGTCTGAAAGATTACCGCACCCGCGGTAAAAACCCGCGGCAAACCGCACCCGAAAACCGCATGCGGTTTGCCGCGGTTTGCTGCGGTTTTACCGCGGTATTGTTCGCGGTTTTGCCGCGGTTTTGTCGCATGCGGGTTGGTACATGTGGTTTAATGCACTCAATGCAATAAAGCACATTGAAAAAAAAAAAAAAGTATTTTCCTTCTGAAATAAATAGCAGACAGATAAATAGACAGATAGAAGAATAAAAGACACATATAAGAATAGGTAGAAGGATACATAGAGGGATAGATAGAGGGATAGATGGAGGGATAGAGTCCCTGTGAGCACACGCTGCATTTCTCCCGAGCGGTAATGTGTGTTCACATTATCGGCCGTGGGAAATGCCCTGTGGTTACCTCTGCTGTCTCGTTGCGAGGCTGCATTCAGCAGTGTCAGTTGTGGCTGGATGCAAGCATCGGAGGATGTGGATTACGCCGGAGCTGTGTGCTGGGAGGGGTTAATAAAGGAGTGAACCAGGGGTTTTATTGTGTTTTATTTAAAATAAAGGATTTTTCGGTGTTTGTGTTTTTTCACTTTACTTACGGGTTAATCATGTCAGCTGTCACATAGACGCTGCCATAATCAAGCCTGGACTTAGTGGCGGTGATCTGCCGCCATTAACTCCTTATATTACCCTGATTGCCACTGCATCACGGCAACAGGAAGAACCGGGGACACTCCGGGACTGCCACATAATGGGTGCGACAATCCCGGGGCAGCTGCAGGCTGATATTCTCGGCTGCAGGAGGGGGGGAATTAACCCTGCCCCTCGCCCTCCCCAGCCTGAAAATACTGGGCCACCGCTGTGTGCTTACCTCGGCTGGACGGTAAAAATACAGCGGAGCCTACGTGTTTTTTTTCTATATGTCTGTTTGCTTTCTATGTGTATTCTATATATCGATGTGTATGTGTTCTGTGACTGTGTCTGTGATCTGTGTATTCTATGTCTGTGTCTGTGATCTGTGTGTGTTTACTCTGCTCAGCTTCCTCTTCCTGTCATAATGACATCACTTCCCTGCAAACCGCAGGGCAGCGATGAACATTACCACAGGTAAACCACGAAATACTGGAGGGAATAACGCAGGAAAACGCAATGAACTGCACAGAATTTGCTGCCTGCGTTATTCCCTGCGGGATTTCACGATTACATGGCAGTCAATGGAGTGAAATCCCGCAGCGACGTGCGGAAAAGAAGTGACATGCAATTGTTTTTGCTGCGGGAATCCTGCAGCAAAACATGCAGTTGTCAAAATCCGCATAGTGCGCACAGCATTTTTTATTCCCATAGGTTTTGCTGGTGAATCACTGCAGAGATGTTATGAACATAACATGCAGCGAAACATCAGCTAAACCGCAGGAAATCCGCTGCAAAAACCGGCAAGTGTGCACAGGGCCTTACTGGCAATACTTATCTTCAGATATAGAACACACACAAGTATAATAAATATATATATATATATATATATATATATATATATATATATATATATGTATATATATATAATATATATAGTCGACCCAGAGGCGCCACAAGAATATAACAAAGTTAACAAAAAAACACAACAAAACAAACACTAAATTATGTGATTACTTGAAGCACTTATAAGAACAGTGATCCAGCAAGTAAAAAAACAAATAATCAGAAAAAACCCACGATATAACCAACCAAAATACCTATTGATGGTCGTCAACAATCAAATGACACCAAACTAATTATTGGCAGTAAAAATGATGGGTAAGAAACATTCTCACTGGATAGTTGGAGTATGGGGTGAATCAGAGTCTCCTTGATATGGGTCCTCCAGCCTCCTTAACGTTACTGACCCTATATATCCCTAAGAGACTCATCTTGACCTGTCACCCTAAGATTTCCGCCCTAACATGGGCAGATCACATCTAATCATATTGTTGAACCCCTATAAATTCCATGGCCTCATCCTGACGTGTTTCATCATCACCGAATCTTCAGTGGATTCTGGTATGTAATAGGGTCAGATGTTCTGTGTCACAGCTCCCAGACAAAATGAACTTTATAATAAAGGTTATATTTTAGCCCCTTATTTTGCTTACTACATAGAAACAAAAAAAGATCACAAAGCCAAAGACATATCAGCAGCACTTCGTATTTGCCCATAAGGGGATACTTTGGTTCCAACTGAACTTGAGATAGATTAATGTGGAAATTAAATGTTATTATATAGGTAAGAATTGTCTATTATATGGCAGATCATTATATGGGAGTGATATCTTCACTTTTTTGGACAAGAAACAGTCCCTGACAGAAGTTCTGTTGCTTATCCATGTTATG
Source organism: Anomaloglossus baeobatrachus (assembly GCF_048569485.1). NCBI lineage: Eukaryota > Metazoa > Chordata > Amphibia > Anura > Aromobatidae > Anomaloglossus > Anomaloglossus baeobatrachus. The sequence goes on along the minus strand of NC_134356.1, from coordinate 287,378,011 downwards.
TAAATAAAAGCTCTACCCTGACTTTAAATGCATCCATTGGTTTTACTTTTTTGAAAGCTGAATCAATCCCAAATTTGGTTTAGGTTATGAAAATAAAGTTGCTGCAAAGCTGAAATATTATCATTTAATGAATACAGAAAGGTCAGATTTTGGCAAGACATGTCTCCCAGAGTTCATCTAGATTCTTTGGTTTTGGCTTCCAAGCTTCCTCTTTCATCCTACCCCAAACATGCTCAATGATATTCATGTCTGGTGACTGGGCTGGCCAGTTCTTGAGCATTTTGATCCTCTTTGCGAGGAGGAACTTTGTTGAAAAGATGGATGTATGAGATGAAGCACCATCCTGCTGCAGAATTTAACCTCTTTTATGATTGGGAATGTATGAGGTAGCTAATACTTCTTAATATTTAAGGCTATTGATATTGACTTCCACCTTGCAAATCTTTTGCACACCCCCATACTGAATGTATCCCCAGACCATGATCTTTCCACCAACAAACTTAACTGTTTTCTGGATCCCTACGGGCTCCAGTAGGTCTCCTGCAGTATTTGCAGTGGCTGTGGTGTAATTCAACTGAAGATTCATCATAGAAATCCACCTTCTGCCACTTTTCCAGCGTCCATCTTTTTAGCAGGCTCTGGAACTTGGCAAATGCCACAAGTTTTTTTAATTGCCTTTTGTTTAGTGCTGGCTTCTGAGCATTCGAGACAGAATCCTACAAACTGTTCTAGTTGACACAGGAACTAGAGGTGACCAGGCCTCTTGGAGCTCTGCTGCAGTGGAAGAGGGGCTGGCTTTGAATTTTCTAACCAACAAACGTTCCTCCTGAGCAGTTGTCTTGTGGGGTCTGCCAGACCTGGGCTTGTCAAAAACATCTCCAGTCTCTTCAAATGTTTTTTTTAATTTTTTGTACTTGACGCTGAGACACATTAAAGGTGCTAGCCACCTCTGCAGTGGATCTGGTCTTTAGCCTCTTGATAATCAAGGCTTTGGTCGCAGGGTGGATTTTTGCATGTTGTCATAGGTCAAGTTGCAGTTCAACTGAAGGTTTGTGGTGCTGGGTTTCTTTTTATTCACACCCACTAATTAACCGATCATTTAGTGAGCACAGGTGAGGATGTAAACTAGGATTGGGTGCATTATATGACAAGGCGACAAAACTTTTGTCTTGCCAAAATCTGAACTTTCTGTGTTCATTAAATGATCAATATTTCAGCTTTGCAGCAACTTTATTATCATAAGCTAAACCAAATTTGGGAGGGTTTCAGCTTTTGAAAGAGTGATTTATGAAATCAATGGATGAATTTAAAGTCAGGTTATAAGCTTTTATTTACATAACATGGATAAGCGACAGAACTTCTGTCAGGGACTGTAGATAAATAGATAGATAGATAGATAGATAGATACTCATACTATTTTGTTAGTTGTTTTAGTAAATTAAGAAAACTGTATTTTAGTGGAATTAGCACATCAAAGAAAAACATGCATGCAAAGTTTAATAATGACCTGGATTTTGAAAAAAAAAGTTAGGAGGTTAGCGCTATATCATGACTTAGTAATTAGGAATCCTTCCAGCTATTCAGTTATGTTGATTTTATAATGATGATGTGAAAAATGTTATTTCTTTTATTTGTATGGGTGTGAAACACTTACATTCGAGTCAGCGAACTAAATAAAAGATAAAATAAATCATTATACACCTGTAATGTCGGCGAACTAAGTAGCATTCCTTATATGCTACTAACGACCAATTATACACATTTTTGTATTCTTTCTTTACCTTTGAGAAGCAAACTGAAGTACATGGATCAGTCTTTTTACTTTTAATAATTGGTAGCTTAAGCTCAAACAAAATTATAAAGAGATCAACGAGACTGATATACTACATGGATAATAAATATGGCTAACAGGTAATAACGAGTCAGCGACATTACCAAATTAAATTAGATAAAAGGTTGGATATTCCATAAAGGAAGGATTAATACAGGTTCCATTGCAGCTGTCAGTGTAGAAGTGGCTACAAATGTGCAGTTCTCTCCATTTTTTTCTATTGAAGTTTTGAAAATTACAGAGGCAATTGTAGGCAATTTTGGGCATTAACAGCTATGTCATAAGTTAAGGACAGCATTCAATAGAGCATTGTTCTCGGGTTGGATGGGGGTCCAAGGGTAAGACATACATCTCTCATATACAGTATTTATGGAATATCATGTTGTTTGCTATAAATATACTTCATGGGAATAGCTCTTTGAAGTGAACCTGACCAAACCTTGGGCACTATGTATCAAGCACTGGTTGTATTATCCCAGCCAGTTTTGTTTGACTCTGAAACTCTGTGGCATTTCAGAAAAAAATTGACTTTAATTGCCAGCTGGAGACGGAGAGACATGGCAGACTATTCGACTAGGCAGGTTCCCAGTGGCTACTCCACTGCAGCTGCCCTGGACTTATGGGCACATCGACAGGGTCCTGTTAGTCACTTTCAGCGGATGGGGAGAAGCTGCTGGGGACCTGACTGTTCGACTAGTTTCCCATACAACACAGTCTTCAGCCAGCTTCCATAGTGTGTTTTTCCCTTAAACACTGATGTTCTTTAGAGTCAAACATACCTGGCTGTGATCATACAGCCTGTGGCTCATACAACCTTCCCACAATTTGGGCAGCATGTATCAGTGGTCAGGTTCTCTTTAAATGAAAGCAATTCATATTTATTAAAATACAATTCCACAGCTTTCCACGGTATACTTTTAACTAACTATTCAAGTTTGTGAATATGTCATTTTTTTGTAAAATATAAAATAGTGAAGTAAACATATTTGGTCCTTAAAAATGGCAAGTTATGTTTAGGCTGTGATTACTAATTTATGATATAGGAAGTAATTTTTTTTGTCACAATATAATGAATGAGCACATTGAATTAAAAAGGTTATTTCATTTGGAAAACGCATTTTCATATCTATTTTTTACTGTATATTGGGTTAATAAACGATCATCTCAATCTGTATTAGTAGAAAATTACCATCCCATCTCATTCTGTTTTTTTCATAGATGCTAATTAGTCTGAATGGTGAAATTCAAATGTCTGTGTCTTGTATTGAATTATACAGACAGCTAGATTGATTTGAATGGGCACTGTATAAGGCCAATTTCTCGATTTAGTAATGTAACCAGAAAATGTAACATTTATAACCAAAGTTCCCTTTTGATTACAGCTGAATATGGGAATTGCCAGCAATGGGACTTGTTGTTTTCAGCTTATTGTCAAAGGACTGCTCTGAGAAGTAGATTTTGTCCAAAGTGGAGTTTTGCTTTTAAATAAAAGGACAAGCAATGACTCTAACTTGAAGTATTATAAGTAACTGCTGCCTGCCGCTACCACCATTGATCCCTGGGACCCAGTTCCCACTCTGCTTGGCGATACAAGTGCGTTTTAAATTTTATTCATCTTTCCTTCTGACCTCTCATTGAACTGCAAAGTTGCTGTAATCACAGACACCTCTCCTAAGATTTGGTCTTTAGACGTTCAACTCATCTGTTCTCCCCCAACCTTACGATACGCAAAACCTTGAGAAATGCTGTCACAGGCCGAAACATTGGCTTTGCTATGGTTGTGGTATTCTGTCCATTTGCAAATAATCAGTAAAACACTGTTTGCATTATCTATTGTTTCTTGTCTCTTTGAGTGCTGGAGATCTTACATACTTGTATAGCCCTTTTCTCCTCAGCACCCCCCTCTTAAAGCAGTCAAGCCTGGCCCTATCCCTCGTAAAGCAATGACTCTAACTTGAAGTATTATAAGTATACACCATGGTTGGGCAATTAACTTTCCTGTGGGGCCACCTGAGTTCATGACTAATGTGGAAGGCTGAACAAATAGGTTGACATTTATTCTGCTTAATATTAAAATTAACATAATAATTAGATTTTTTTATACTAATTGTATCACTTACTATTGAGCAGAATTAAGTATACTGACATCGTTCTACACAGTATAAGCCCACCCATTGCCCCCCTTTATACAGCATGAGCACTCCCATAGATATCTACATACAAGATGAGCCTTCCCACAGCCCCCTGTACACTGTATGAGCACAAAAACTAGCCCTTTATATACAATATGAGCCCCCGCACAGCCCCTGTATACGGTAGGAGCCATCCAAACAGCTTCTATATGTAGCGTATGTGCCACAACATAACCATTCTATATACAGTGTGAACCCCCACATAGTTGCTCTTTATACAGTGTGAGCTTTCACATAGCCCCCTATATATAGTATCAGCCTTCAAAGTCTCAAGTTTCTAAATACAGTATGAGCCCACAATTAGTCTCGTAAATACATTATAAGCCCCAAAATGCCTACTAAATACAGTGTGAGCACCCACATAGCCTCCTAAATACAACATGAACCTCCAAATAGCCTCTTTTATACAGCAATGGCCCGCATACAGCCTCCTAAAGTACACTATAAGCCTCCAAATAGCCTTGTATATTGATTATGAGCCCAACTTAGCATCATATATACTGTATGAGTTCTACATAGCTTCCTATTTACATTTCTGATCCCCACAAAGCCTCTTAAATATGTTATAAGCACCACATAGCTGCTTATATACATTATGAGCCCCATATAGCCTCCTATATACACTGTGTGAAGAATTATTAGGCAAGTTGTATTTTAGAGGATTTTTTTACTATTGATCAACAACTATGTTCTCAATCAACCCAAAAGACTCATAAATATCAAAGCTTAATTTTTTTGGAAGTTGGAGTGGGATTTTTTAGATTTGACTATCTAAGGAGGATATCTGTTTGTGCAGGTAACTATTACTGTGCAGAAGTATTAGGGAACTTAATAAAAACCAAATATATTTCCATCACACTTGTTTATTTTCACCAGGTAAACCAATATAACTGCACAAAATTTAGAAATAAACATTTCTGACATGCAAAAACAAAACCCCCAAAAATTAGTGACCAATATAGCCACCTTTCTGTATGATGACGCTCAACAGCCTACCATCCATCCATTCTGTCAGTTGCTTGATCTGTTTACGATCAACATTGCACGCAGCAGCCACCACAGTCTCCCAGACACTGTGCCGAGAGGTATACTGTTTTCCCTCCCTGTAGATCCCACATGTTATGAGGGACCACAGGTTCTCTATGGGGTTCAAATCAGGTGAACAAGGGGGCCATGTCAGTATTTTTTATCTTTTAGACCTTTACTCGCCAGCCACGCTGTGGAGTAGTTGGATGCATGTGATGGAGCATTGTCCTGCATGAAAATCATGTTTTTCTTGAACAATAATGACTTCTTCCTTTACCACTGCTTGAAAAAGTTGTCTTCCAGAAACTGGCAGTAGGTCTGGGAGTTGAGCTTCACTCCATCCTCAACTCGAAAAGGTCCCCACAAGTTCATCTCTGATGATACCAGCCCATACCAGTACCCCACTTCCACCTTGCTGGCGTCTGAGTCGGAGTGGAGATCTCTGCTCTTTATTGATCCAGCCTCTGGCCTATCCATCTGGCCCATCAAGAGTCACTCTCATTTCATCTGTCCATAAAACCTTTGAAAAATCAGTCTTAAGATATTTCTTGGCCCAGTCTTGACGTTTTATTTTATGTTTCTTGTTCAAAGGTGGTCATTTTTCAGCCTTCCTTACCTTGGCCATGTCCCTGAGTATGGCACACCTTGTGCTTTTTGATACTCCAGTAATGTTGCAGTTCTGAAATATGGCCAAACTGCTGACAAATGGCATCTTGGCAGCTTCACGCTTGATTTTCCTCAATTCATGGGCAGTTATTTTGCACCTTTTTTGCCCAACAAGCTTCTTGCGACCCTGTTGGCTATTTGCCATGAAACGTTTGATTGTTCGGTGATCACGCTTCAAAAGTTTGGCAATTTCAAGACAGCTGCTTCCCTCTGCAAGACGTCTCACAATTTTGGACTTTTCTTAACCAGTCAAATCTCTCATCTGACCCATTGTGCCAAAGGAAAGGAAGTTGCCTAATTATTAAGTACACCTTATAAAGGGTGTTGATGTCATTACACCACACCCCTCCTCATTACAGAGATGCACATTACCTGATTTACTTAATGGTAGTTGGCTCTCAAGTCTATACAGCTTGGAGTAGGACAACATGTATAAAAATTATCATGTGATCAGAATACTCATTTGCCTAATAATTCTGCACACAGTGTACAGGAATGAGCAAAAGGTTAACAATGTATTAAACTTTTGACTTTCTGGCTCCATATCTTACCATCCACTACATCTTTGAGCATGAGACTACCTTCATTTTGGCTATCTCATACATAAATTTGACCTGCAAATTTTTAGCATATGATCAGTTATGCAGATTCTTGTCATGCGACTGCATTGTTAATATGTTACCCCTGGCATATGCAAAAAAAAATGTCTTCCCATATAGTTGAGTGTTTATTATGTTGATTTGCAAGCGAAAGATCACTAGTTTGAATCGAGGAACAGCTATGAAGAAGATATCCCAAGAAAATAGTATAATCCAGATCATCGATAGTGGTTTCTCTGCCAAGAAAAATGTCAAACTGCATCATGTGAGTGCCATGACAGTTGGAAGAGTACAAAATAAAGTCCGTCCATCCATTCAAAAGTCAAGAAGTGAACATCCAGGCAAAATATTGGTGTCAACAAGTTGGCTCATCACAAGATCTATCCGTTCTGGCGTGAGAACCACAGCAGTGGAAGTGGGTTGTATGCTTCATAATAGTGAGATCACAGACATCCATTTAAGCACTGTGTAACACATGTTATGGAATGGTGGCCCCAGAAAATGTGAAGAAGCCTCCTCTATATAATCATAAGAAATGTTGTACCGAGTTTGAAAAGAGGTACAAAAATTGGACAGTAAAAGAAACATATGGTTTGTAGCAATGACATGAAACTCAATAGATTAGTTTTTGTTGGGAATCAATGGGTCTGGAAGAAACAATTGAAAAATGGTCTAACAGATAAAGAACTTGAAGGAACTGTCAAGTTCAGTAAAGGAAGCTGATGATTTGAGTTTTTTTTACTGCCGCACTTTGCCCATCCCTGATATAGAGGATATTTGTTTATGTTGTATATTGTGGTAATTAAATGTTGCTTTATTTTTATTTCAGTTTACCATATTTTAATGTATTGAATGATAGTTACAGAAGTGTATGGAAAATATTTAAAAACTGTAACTGGTGAAAACTACTAATGTAGAAAATATACTATAAAATTATTTTATTCTTGATATAACTTGACTATACGCCTACAGCTCTACATACATATTTTTTGCTTGCATGTTCTTCTTTTAGTGTATAACACATAATCAAACATGTCAAGTTGTCAGTCTTATATTTGGAATCTATCTTGAAGCAAACATCTGTGGTGATGAGTGTTAGCAACATGATTTGAATGGAAGCCTCTAATAATCTGTAAGATGTCCAGATGTTTCAGTAAAATTTGAGGGTGAACGCTTCAGGAGTCCTTTTTATAGATTTTATCTAATGAGTCTTGATTAGAAGTCAATTTAAAAGCAGTGTAAAGGATATTTACCTACTTATTGCTATCATTTTCTTGCCATATTTTTATTCAGTGGTAGCAAGTTTACTTCATAACTGTTACTAATGTGTGTATATATATATATATATATATATATATATATATATATATATATATATATATTTATTCTTAAAAGAAAGCAGCATTTTAATATAAAATTCTGTATGAGCCTTGTCCAGCTCGGCTCAGGATCAGACACCTGAGCTCTTCTCGCCAAAGTCGTCAATGTTCGCTTTTGTTTGGTGACTGTTCGGTTTGCAGAAAGCATCTACTCCCGGCTCTATCACAGACATGTCAAGAATTGGCATGATTGTGATTGGATAGGGAAATAATTGCATTCAGATTCTCATCCAGGCCTGCTTATTAAACTTCATGAATATTCAATGCTTTCCCCAGCCTCTGTCTGTGTACAGAAGTCTATGTTTGGTAACATGGAGGCTGGTACAGCGTCCATACTGGTCCTTGTCTGCAGCAAGGTCAGGATTCAGTGCTGGGACCAGATGGGAGACAATCTTCCTAAAGCAGAGGCGGTATTTGCAGGGACCGATTCCTCCACTGAGGAGTCCGGCAGGGATAAAGCCCCTGAGGACCGCCCTGAAATGCTCCACCAGGAGCTGGTCTTCTGGAGCCAGCAGGAGAAGGAGGAAGAGGAATCAGAGGAATAAGTCTGCCCACCCACTCGAGTCAGCCATCCAGACCCCCACCCTGCCCTGCAGTCCACTGGAGCCAAATAAGATTTAGTCAGTTGCCCCCTATCTCTGATTTCTCCCTAAAAATGGCTGAGACATTAGATGTGGTGGAGGAGCGGATGAGGGTAGATGCCTTGGCTCGAAATTGGCTGGCTGGCCAAAACAGAGCAGACTTTGAAAAAGACTGTACCCAAGTCAAGGTCATTGACTTTAACCATACCTGAGGCTTTGGGTTTATAGCCAAAGCAAAGAACGGGTACCATATGTATGTGAATCGGGCCACGGTCAAATGGGATACCCTCCTCATTCACCTTCAGATACTGTATGTATTGGAAAGTGTTGTTTATGTGCCTGTGGTGCCACAAGGGGTAATATGCAATGGGGGTAATGAGGCCGTCCACTGAAGAGGAGGTTGGGATGTCGGAGGAGGAGTCCGAGAAAGAACAGCTAAAGTGGCAACAAGGGAGGACCTTGTCTTTCAGCTGCAGGGAGACCCCTTGCCAAAAGAAGCCTGTAGCCCTATACCTGAGGGGTGCCTGAGGCTTGGATTCCCATATGGTCAAATAGAAGTACCAGCAACCTGCCGCCCCCTATCAGCACCGTGCCTGGTACTACTATAAATGTTACCAGGAACCAGATGGCACAAGTATTTTATACTGGCACCAATATTCTCTGAGAGGACTGTGTCTGAAACGAATACCTGGACCAGCCATGTAAATGGCCCAAGCCTCCATCTCCTAGGTCCTGGGAGGCCTAGAAAAAGTAGGCAAACTGAACCAGACTGAGGACCCCTGTCTGTTCCACTTTTAACCAATGGTCAAGTTGAAAATGTGGCTAATTCCAGAACCCTTTTGCAAAGGGAGGAACTGGGATGCCACGTTGGTCAAAAGAGGCCCTGAGGTGAAAATTTTAAAGGGCTGGAGATATTGCCCTTGTGGCCAAATAATCTGTTTTTTTTTGTGCGTGCTGTTTTCCCACCCTCCAAATTTTTCACCCACCTCTGCTGGATTTGGAGGACTTTGAGCCCTCTGGACTGTAGGAAGATGCACTTCACACAAGTATTTACCCTTTGCAGCTCTCCGCAACTGTGCTCCAAACTGCCATTTGAAATTTGCCCCCATGTGTTTTTCCCTTTTACACTCTTCCCCAATGGATTTTGCCCTAACCAACTCCTGAAAGATTGCCCAGTCCCGTGAATTGGGATTGGAGGGAGAGTGGATGGATGACCCAATGTACTGGCTGGGTTCGGACATGCGGCAGGTGGAAGACATGGACCACATACTGGTGTTTGTTATGTCGGCAGGCAAAGGACTGTGACCTTGGACTGGAAGTGTAACTATTAACCCATGGGCCTGTTTTTTAAAACACAGACTTTGTTTGTTCCAGAGATTTAGGTCAGTCCACCCTAAAGAAAGTAAACATCTATGCCCCAGAGAAGAAAAGAATTGATAGAGATTTTATGTTGGTTTTATTGCATGATTTTATTGTGTTGCAGATTTTGCATAGCCAAAGGTGGTCATGGTTAAAGAGGGGAGGAATGTAGGAAGCTGGACTGTGACCTGCAACCCCCGAAGACCTCCATGTTTGTATTAAGTGTATACTGTACTCATCTGTAATGACGCTGAATATAACATCACACAGTGTGAACAAGATCCAGAAAGGCCAGCTATTGGCTGGGACACCCTGCTGCAACCAAGTAACACCACTACACACAGTCCACTGCACACTCTTTCCCTCCTGTTTGTAGTGTTCCAGGGCTGACGCAGGACTGCATTCCTTGCCTCCATAAACCGGCCCTTGCCATGTTACACTCCGCCTGTCACTGTCACTTTCAAAGTGCAGGCAGAGTGCATGGCACACATGTGCAACACACTCCTCCAGCACTTTCAAAATGACTGCTGCAGTGCGGAGCAAGGTTGCGCTAAGCACTCCACTTGCACTTTAAGGGTATGTGCCAACAATTATTAATAGCACTATGTTTCTGCTGTGTCCAAAACACTGCATTGTAGAAGCACAGTGGATGGAATTTATAAAATTCCCATACATACTGTGCTTCTGTGGCGCCCTGGACAAGCCAGGGGCCACAGAGCACAACACCAACACACCCCACACTCCCAGCAGGCACACCGAAGTCAGAACACAAAACTCTTGTTGCCTTCCTCCAGGGGCTGATGATCACACCAGGGGGTGGGCCAGGCGGTTGATCCCGCCCACCGAGGAGTTCACAGTCCTGGAGGCGGGAAAAACAGGCAGATTGAGTTTGGTAGTGAAAGTGAGCAGAAGGAAGTAGTAGTTGAGCAGCCTGAAGTTGGTCCGGGTGTGTAGCCCGGACAGATCAGCAAGGTTGGCAGACGGTGGTGATCGTCTGCAGGAGTGGCCGATTGGAGTCTACCGTAAGGACCGTGGACGGGCGGTGGCCCGGCGGTACCGGACCGGTACACAAAGAGAAGCCAGCACAATCTGGCAGGGGCTTTTCGGACCCCGGCAAGGCTAGGAGTCGCCGTGAATTTGCCGAATCCGTTAGTGAAGGGGACCTCCTGGGTTTCCAAACAGTCAAGTCCCGACAGAAGGCAACAGTCCAACCAACAGAGGGAGACACCGCCACCGTCAAGGCAACCGTTTCCCAGGGCCAGCGCCTGCGGGCAAAGAGGGGCTCCTCCAGCCCATATCCAAGCTAGGGAGCAGGTTACTGGTGGGAACCCATCGGAACCATCAACCGTACTTAGGTGCAGGGAAAGGCAGTCACCATCAACCTGCCAGGAGAAACAACACCGCAGCCATCAGTGGGACCCGTCCATCCAGCCGAGTGTGTTACCGAGAACTGTGTCTTCATCATTGGGCTGAGTGAGTACCACCGTGCCGTGCGGCACAGCGCTGCCCCTGCGACCCTGCACCTCGCCAGGCCCCGTAACCCGCCTGCCATCCATCCCTAGCCCATCACCGGGCCCTGGGACAACCAACCCCCTACCCATGGAGGGGAGAACTAACAACAAAGTTGCTCCCTGTCACCGCTCCCGGGATCCCAGTCCAGAGCAGCGGTGGTGTCACCATTATCACAACAGCCGTGGGTGGCGTCACAGACAATAAATCCCCACAATCAATCCAAACCCCCTTTTTACTCACGGGCGAGGAGCGCTGCTCGAGTCCCCGGGATCTGGCCCACCGCTCGAGCCACCACCGAGCAGCAGCACCAGCGGCCGGACCCGAGCAGTGGGAGAGCGCAGCGTCCCCTCCTCCGCCCGTGACACTTCTTTTCACCCCAGCATAAACTAACATGAGGCTTGCCGGAGCTGCAGCATGTTAAAGTATAGTGCGCAGACGCCAGTGTTCTCCTCAGTTAGAATAGACCGAAAAACTCCAGAACCTTGAACCCTGATCATGGGCATGGGCAGCTGTGGTCTCCTGCGGAGGACACTCGCAGCCCTGAAGTAAAGGACATGCTGCGTGCAGGTCACAGCTTATTCTGAACGTGTGCACATAAATTGAAAGTGAAAGTTACTGCCAGAGTCTGGGGCACAGCCGCAGCCTGCTCTCTGGCAGCACTTTCACTTTGAAGCCGCTGCCGGATTGTAAGAATGCGTATCCATTTCCTGGTAGAAAATCACATTCTTTTGGCCAAGAAATTTGATTTTCAGCATATTTATTCTCTGAAAATTTAATACAGCTCTAGGGTCTGTAGGGACCTCAAGGCATAATAAACATAGGATGTAGAAGAGGAAACAACCAGTTGCTGTTCACTGTCCTCTCTATGTATGTCTTGTATTCTTAATGTTGCTTCATGTTGCATTACCAAACTAGGTTCAGACAACTGGTTGCATCTAGGTAAGGGATGACCATCTGCATCGCAACATCGTGGTGCATCAGCGCATTGTAAAGTTGCATGGCACATCATAATGACAACCTTATGACGCACATGTGAAAGGTTTGTTCCCAGCATAGTAACAGCTAGAAATCCTGGCCTAACGCGAACATGCAGCCCATAATAGTGGTAAAAATATGCACCTAGAACTTTACTTAGGCGAGTTGTGTAGCTGAGTTTACCAGCAGTGTGGTATTAGTTTTAATTTTTTTTAACCTTTTGCTGTTCCTTTATTATTTAGCAATTTGTTTTATATTTTTTAAAATGGCCAATTTGTGTGGAATGAATTACAAAATATTAACATTCTGGAGAATACTGAGTTTTGTAAAAATTAGATAGAAATAAATTCCATTTTCCCATCCCTATATTTATATACAGAGTGTCAAATAGGTATTGAACGCATCATCAATTTTCTCCTATATTTCTAAAGGTACTATTGACATGCATTTTTCACCAGATGTCATTAACAATCTATCAAATCCACACAGGCAAATACATCACACCATAGATACTCATAAATTTAGCTTTGTGTAAAAATGAGAAATGACACAGGGAAAATGTATTTCCCACGGTTACTGAAATGTATTTACCGTATTTTTCGGACCATAAGACGCCCCTTTTCCCCCCCAAATGTTGGGGGAAAGTGGGTGTTTTGTCTTATAGTCTGAATTTAGGGCTGTGGGGAATGAGGGTGCTGCGGTGAAGCGGGTCATCGGCGTCACGAGCGGGCTATAGCAGCCTGCTGTGACCACGTGCGCTCGCTCACTGTATATGCACACCCATCCTCCCACCCATCATCTCTCAGCGCAAAAGCCAGCGCTGACAAGTGGGCGGTATCATGGGCGGGGGGTGCGCGCATAATTAACACCCGGCACGCGTGATCACCCCTGGCAACTACAGCCTGGTGTGATCATGTGTGGCTGTATTCACTGCCCCCCGTGCATCATTATCAGAGCGGGGTGCAGTGAATCAGTACACTCACCCGTCTCTATGTGTGGAGCCATCCCCCTGCAGCATCGCGATGTCTTCCTGTCTGTGCCGGTCAGCTCATGTAGAGAGCGGTGAGCACAGCGATGACGTCATCGCTGTGTGCGCCGCTAGTGTCCACACAGATCAGCTGACCCGGACAAACAGGAAGACATCGCGATTCTGCAGACAACGGTCATGGCTCCACACAGCAGCGCTGCAGCTGAGACAGGGAGGAAGATGATCAGTGCTGCATGGAGTGAGGAAGGGTGAGTATAAACGTTTATTTTTTTTTTCTGTGCCACAGGATACAGGCCATATACCAGGATGGGGGTATTTTATGAGCAGGATGGGGGTATATAGCAGGATGGATGGGGGTATATTATGAGCAGGATGGATTGGGGTATATTATGAGCAGGATGGGGAATATGAGCAGGATGGATGGGTTATATGAGCAGGATGAGGGGTATATGAGCAGGATGGATCGGGGTATATGAGCAGTATGGGGGTGTATGAGCAGGAAGGATGGGGGTATATGAGCAGGATGGGGTATATGAACAGGATGGGGGGTATATAGCAGGATGGGGGTATATGAGCAGGATGGATGGGGTATTTGAGCAGGATGGGGGTATATCAGCAGAATAGATGGGGTTATATGAACAGAATGGGGGTATATGAGCAGGATCATTGTGAGGTAGCGTGGTCGGCTGCGCGGCAGAAGACACGGGATCCAGGCACCAATGGTCACAGCACACGGTTTATTGCACAAACAAATGTCCAACACAGCACACACATGTGTGTCTCTGGCAGAAACTCAGGGAGTTGTGTTCACTCCCTCACACTAAGGCCCCACCCCATGTTCCTGTTTCCTTTTAACCCTCCTTTCAGCCTGCAGGGAAACAGCATTAACCCTGGAGTGGAGTTGCTTTCTATACATGGAGGGAGCACAACCGGGGCGAGACATACCGGCCGTCATAGATAACCACGGTCACAGTCTCACATACCCCCCCTCAGTTCAAGCGTGCGGGGTTGAACTCCCGCCATCAAATACGGGCCGCGGGACAAGGCATCGGCGTTGCCCTGCAACCTACCGGCCCGGTGTTCAACCGTAAACCAGAAGTTCTGCAGAGAAAGGAACCACCGGGTAACCCGGGCATTCCGTTCCTTGGCGGACCTCATCCAGACCAGTGGAGAGTGATCAGTCACCAAGCGAAACTGTCGCCCCAGCAGGTAATAGCGTAGGGACTCCAAGGCCCACTTGATCGCCAGGCACTCCTTCTCCACTACGCTATAATTCCGCTCGGGAGGGGTGAGCTTCCTACTTAAGAAGGTGACGGGGTGTTCCTCCCCCTGACCCACCTGAGACAGCACTGCCCCCAGGCCGACATCAGAGGCGTCAGTCTGTACTATGAACTCCTTCCGGAAATCAGGGTTGACAAGAACGGGCTGTCCGCACAGGACCCCCTTCAGGGCCCGGAAGGAGTCCTCAGCCTGCGGAGTCCAGCGCACCATGACGGACTTCTTGCCTTTGAGAAGGTCCGTCAAGGGGGCTGATAGTCCCGCAAAATTTTTTACAAACCTCCTGTAGTACCCCACGATACCCAGGAAGGCCCTAACCTGCTTCGTGGTCAGGGGTCTAGGCCACTTCTGGATCGCCTCAACTTTGTTAATTTGGGGCTTAATTACTCCTTGGCCTATTACGTAGCCCAAGTAGCGGGCTTCCATGAGCCCCAACGCACATTTCTTGGGATTGGCTTTCAATCCGGGTGTTCGGAGCGCGTTCACCACCGCTTGTACCTGTTCCAAGGGGGTCTGCCACTCAGAGTTGTAAATAATGATGTCATCAAGGTACGCTGATGCATACGCCTGGTGGGGTTCCAGCACCAGGTCCATCAACCTCTGGAACGTGGCCAGAGCGCCATGTAACCCAAAAGGCAAGACAACATAGTGGAAGAGACCCTCCGGTGTAACAAAAGCGGTTTTCTCCTTGGCGGACTCCGTCAGTGGCACCTGCCAGTACCCCTTGGTCAGGTCGAGCGTGGTGAAATATCGCGCCTGTCCCAGCCTATCAATCAGCTCATCCACCCGGGGCATGGGGTAGAGATCGAACTTGGATATTTCGTTCAATCTCCTAAAGTCATTGCAGAACCTCAAGGAGCCGTCGGGTTTTGGTATCAGGACAATGGGACTAGCCCATTCACTCCGGGATTTTTCGATGACCCCCAGGCGTAGCATTGTCTTCACTTCCTCTGATATTGCTTGTCTTCGAGCCTCCGGTACCCGGTATGGCTTCAGGCGTACCTTCAGGTGAGGCTCGGTGACAATGTCATGTCGTATCAGACTGGTCCTACCAGGCAGCTCGGAGAAGACATCGGGGTTCTGCTGAACCAGCCGTCTGGCCTCTTGCCTCTGTTGCTTGGTGAGGGCTTCTCCAATCCTTACTTCCGGTTCGTCCTCTCCGGAGGTCGCTGGAGCCGGGTTTGAACGACCCAAAGAGGAGGGAGATGGGGATAAATCAACCATCAGGCTTTCCCGTTCCTGCCAAGGTTTTAACAGGTTGACATGGTATATTTGTTCAGGTTTCCGCCTACTGGGCTGCAATACCTTATAGTTGACCACCCCGATTCTTTCCTTTATTTCGTAGGGGCCTTGCCACTGAGCCAGGAATTTACTCTCCGCCGTGGGGATCAATACCAACACCCGATCCCCGGGTTTAAAGGTCCGCACGGTGGCTTGTCTATTGTAGCAGCCGCTTTGCGCGGTCTGAGCCTCCTGTAAATGCTCCTTCACAATTGGCATGACCGCGCTTATGCGGTTCTGCATTCCTAAAATGTGTTCAATCACACTTTTATGGGGGGTGGGCTCCTGCTCCCATGTTTCCTTTGCCAGGTCCAACAATCCCCGGGGATGTCGCCCGTATAACAACTCAAAAGGCGAAAACCCCGTGGATGCCTGTAGCACCTCTCGGATGGCAAACATCAAATAGGGAAGCATCATATCCCAGTCTTTCCAGTCTTTGGAAATCACCCTTTTGAGCATGGTTTTCAGGGTTTTATTGAATCGCTCCACTAAACCATCCGTTTGAGGATGATACAAAGACGTACGCAACTGCTTGATCTGGAGTAGCCGGCATAGCTCTTTGGTCACTTTAGACATGAATGGGGTCCCCTGATCCGTAAGGATCTCCTTGGGCAACCCCACCCGGCAGAACACAGCAAACAACTCCCGAGCTATAAGCTTCGCCGCAGTATGTCTGAGAGGTATCGCCTCTGGATACCGGGTGGCATAGTCAACGATCACTAGGATGTGTTGGTGCCCTCGAGCGGACTTTACGAGGGGCCCCACCAGATCCATCCCTATCCATTCAAAAGGGATTTCTATAATGGGTAACGGTACCAACGGACTGCGAAAGTGGGCCAGGGGTGCCGTAAGCTGACACTCCGGGCAGGTTTCGCAGAACCGTTTTACCTCCCCAAAGACCCCGGGCCAATAGAATAGATAGATAGATCAGGTGGAAAGTGTAGGTGAGATGGAGGAAAGATGATCATTTCAGTTTTGGCCACATTGAGCTTTAGGAAGTGAGAGGAAAAGAAGGAAGATATAGCCGATAGGCACTCTGGCATTCTGGACAGCAGAGAATTGACATCTGGGCCAGAGAGGTAGATCTGAGTGTCATCGGCATATAGGTGGTACTGGAAGCCATGGGACTTTATGAGTTGTCCCAGGCCAAATGTATAGATGGAAGAGAGTAAGGGTCCCAGGACAGAGCCTTGAGGGATGCCAACAGAGAGATAGCGGGATGAAAAGGTTGTGTGGGAGTGGGAGACACTAAAAGTGCGGTTGGAGAGGTATGAAGAGATCCAAGAGAGGGCGAGGTCTCTGACACCAAGGGAAGAGAGAATCTGTAGTAGCAGGGAGTGGTTGACAGTGTCAAAGGCTGAGGATAGGTCTAGAAGTAGGAGTATAGAGAAGTGGTTGTTAGCTTTGGCAGTAAGTAAGTCATTTGTGATTTTAGTCAGGGCAGTTTCGGTAGAATGATTTGCACGGAAGCCGGACTGTAGGCTGTCAAAGAGAGAGTTAGAGGAGAGGTGGAAGGAAAGTTCAGCATGGACATGCTGCTCCAGGAGTTTTGAGGCAAGTGGGAGTAGTGATATGGGGCGGTAGCTGGTAGCAGAGGTTGGGTCCAGGGAAGGTTTCTTTAGGATGGGTGTGACTGTTGCATGTTTAAAGGCAGAAGGGAAGGTACCAGTTGTTAAAGATAGGTTGAAGAGATGGGTTAAGACTGGAATAAGGATAGTGGTGGGGAAGGAGGTGGGATGGGATGGGGTTAAGTGCGCAGGTGGTGAGGTGCACTTTTGAGAGAAGATGTGCAAGCTCTCCTTCGGTGATGGTGGAGAGGAAGTTTATGGGGGAGGGGCAGTGGTCTGCTAATTGAAGGGCTTGTGGTGGTTAAGCAGAAAAGGCTTGTCTGGTTTGGTCGATCTTTTCTTTGAAATGTGTAGCAAATTCTTCTGCGGAGATGAGGGAGGTTGGAGGGGTCAGCGGTGGGCGAAGGAGGGAGGTAAAAGTATTAAATAGCTGTTTGGGGTTGTGTGTTAAAGAGGATATGAGGTTTCTGAAGTAATCCTGTTTGGCGGAGGTGAGGGCCAAGCGAAATGTGTGAGTAGCATTTTTGAATGTGGTGAAGTGTTCCTGGATTATTACTGATGGAATGTTAGTGTTTTAATTCCTCTATGTGGTGCTGAGTAATTGCTCTGACTCATGGGGGCTGATGACGTGGAAAATGCATATGTGGCAGCATGGACGCTTATATATAAGTCCTGTTTGTGAGATACTGAAGCAGGATTTCTTTTGTCCTGATGAAGGAGACGAATAAGTCTCTGAAACGCGTAGACTAGTAAAATTAAAAAGGAAGTCTTTTTAATTTACTGGATCTGTGGTTTTTAGCGCGGCGCAAAACCCGTTTCTTTTCTCTTTATATTTTAGAACACCCATATATACGGTGAGATAGCCCACAGCATCACTGTACACAGCATGATGCTCAAAGCTCTACACATTAAGATATCCAATTTTCCTCAAAAATTGATGGTCACAAGTACATTCCCCCATACAAAGAAGGATGGCACTACATCCTACTTCAACCATTTCCCTCTACTCTCGAGCTGCATGTTAAAAAGAACTTATACTCATCTAATCCCTGTTCCTGTCCACTGCAGCCATTGTTCTGTTGTCAAACGTTTTGCAGAGAGCCAGTGTTGGTGACGACGAGATGAAATTATGTCAACATTCTGCTTGCCATCCTCTGTGTGGCATCAACCTCCAACACAGGACTAAGTGATGATGGATCACTGCTCTACTACATTTCTTAACAGTATTGATATTAAAAGTTTTGCAGGCAGATGTGGCCCATTGCTGGACTAACTGGTCTGGAGGCAATTACCCAATGGTAAGTCTGGTCCAGTTTTCAGGGGGGGAAAAGACCATGGCTTTCTGCTCCACCACAGGCTGTAACTATATTGATGTGCTGTTCACACTGTATGGGTCCCACCTTCTGAGTGGGCAAATGGCAACTGCCAACCTTAGCCACTCACCCCAGTGATTACACTTTCACAGGCTGGATTTTGGGGTTTATTGGTTTATTTACAAGTACAGTTCAAAATAAGATCTCAAGATTTAGGAGTTTACAGTACTATTTAGTTTATGTAATATCTCAGGTTTTTCTTGCTCTAACCTATGTCTCATTCAACCTTAATGTTTTCTCTCAAGAATTAGGTGTTCAAAGCTAAAACAACATGTCTTACCAACTTGCCACCGGCACATATTGATCTTAATGTTTCAAGTTATTTACCTTACTTACAAACCTTTCAGCATTTCTTCTTCCAATTTCACATTTTTTGCAGTGCAGATACTAGTTGATAAATTATGCTCATTGGACTGCCATACTGATTTATAGCTCTTCAGAAATCAATCAACCCTTCCCTTATTGCTTCACATTTAGGTTATTTAATTTTGGTAACATTCATCTTGTGGTTTGTAAAATGTATTATACTAAAAAGCAATCTACTACAACCCCTCTCCAATCCCCCAACCCCACCCAAAAAAATGAAAACTTTTAATTAAATGCCTCCGATGTTTAACCCTGAATGCTGCCAAACCTGGTCATGATTATAATTTAGGGAGTTTACGCAATCTGATTGGCAGAGGTCCATTAAAAACTTCATATTCCAGAAATCAAGATTCAAGGTCATCTGTCTTTTTTGATTACTTTGCTCATTCATATTCAGCTTTGACAACACCAGCAAATCTTTACAAATATAAATCTCAACACCTGCATTTTTCTGCCCTATTAATACATTTGTGTGTTAATCACATTCTATCAATCAGATATATCAAGCCCTAAGCTGTTACAGGGCTGCAACCATCAGCATGCATTGATAGCATGCAGCTTTTATAGCATGCTGGAAGTTGCAGTATTCCAGGATTAGAAATCACTGCTGTAAACTGTTTAACAGCACAAGCCAAGAGCAAAACCAATGGAAACTTAATGGAGCATGTTTTTGTATTATCTCTAGGTAGTGCACAAGATATAGCAGTTTATATTACCAGCAGCAACATACTATATATGTATTTCCTTTTAAAGCTCATTTAAATTTGTGTTTCAAACGCAAACACTTAGGACATCCACAGATTATGCTATAAATCTCTGACCAGTGAACGTATTAGTGGAAACTGAGCACCCCTCTTATGAGAGAAAAGGGGTGGAAATTAGTAGTGAGGGAGCACTACCATGCTCAGGTGCTCAGTACTCGTTAAGAGCAGCTGAATGCTCGAATTGGTGCAAAATGAGCACCCGAGTATAATGGAAAAATAATTCTGGAAAAATGCTTGAGTCTCCAATTGACTTCCATTATACTCGGGTGCTCGAGTCATGCCCATCCAAGCATCCAACTGCTCATTAAGAAGACCGAGCACCTGAGCATGGTAGTGTTCCCTCATCACTAGTGGAGATGAGAGGACCAGGCAGAAATCAAATCTGCCTATTCGAAAGAATTCTCTCAATAAATTTGATTTGCAGAAAATTTGTTCTTCGTTTCAGCTAAGCTGTACAACTGTTAATCATTTCCTTTACTTACCTTACTGTTCACCTCCACTTCTCACCGTCACTTGTCAGATTCTCGCTGAATCTTGTGATCATTCCCGTTTCCACTGAAATCTGTGGACCTTTCAGGCTAAGCTGGGATTTTTATAAACCTACAGCTTCCCTTAAAGGGAGGGTCTCATTTAGAATAACAGAACCAAAAAGAGTCCCAGTGGCCAGAGCCACCAATAAATAAGGTAAAGGGGGAGACCACTGGTAGAATAAAGACCAGAAACAAGTTCTTAGTGAAATACAAAAACTATTTTAATGAAATATACGTGACGTAAGGACAGACAGTAGAGACAAATGAGATCTAAAAATCGACAGACACAAATTTGCACAAGCACCACCTGCAGATGTAATAGAGCTGCTAGATATAAAAGGGTTAATGTAGAAAAAAAAAGCCAGAAGATGGGGAGATCATGTAGTAGATAAATAACTAATTATGGTCACCCATGTGTTTCTCTCCCTATATGTGCCAATGGAACATGTCACTAAATGAGCATACAAAAGTAAATACCTTGAGACATTTTGGAAGTGCTAGCAGGCAAAGCAGGTGGTGGTGTGCGGGGCCTTGACACGCATTTCACCAGGCGTGGCTTCGTCAGGAGGCTAAGCTGTACAAATGTTAAAAATTTCCTTTACTTACCTTACTGTTCACCTCTACTTCTCACCGTCATTTGTCAGATTCTCGCTGAATCTTGTGATCATCCCGTTTACACTGAAATCTATAGACCTGTCAGGCTAAGCTGGGATTTTTGCCTTCAGCACAAACAGTAGTACTAAGAAAATGTGGTGAAGACTGAACTGGTCATGGGGAGGAGCTGAGGGTACTGAGAGGTAAGCAATAAGGTGAATACAAGGATTTGAAATAAATATATATATATATGTATATATATATATATATATATATATATATATATATATATATATATATATATATATTTTGATTGCCTGCATGGACGCAGAATACAAAAAAGAAAATTAGCATTTTGGCGACTGTTTCTTTTTTTGTACAATTTGAGTAGAATTAAATTCTACTTGAATATATTTGCTAACTCTAAATGGGTACACATCCCATTTAAGATTAATGGAGATGTAGCTGAACAAGTGTGTGGCTATCTCTATTGATTTTTATATTTAAACTGAGTACCTCATCCAATTGCCACGGTACCACCATACACCATTCCACTGTGCCACTGTTCCTTCTGTGCACCTCCATTCAAACGTTATACACACAGTAATAAAAATGCCCATTTTTTTTTCAATCAAAGGGGTGTGCACCACTTCCTTGTGTATGTAAAGAAGCTACTTATAAAAGCAGATTTTGCTGCACTTTTGCCTCTTTTTGGTACGTATTTGCTGTGTATTTGTTGCATTTTTTGCTGCATTTTTTGGTGTAGGTTAAATGTGTCTTTTATCTGCATTACATGTTTAATAAAGTCAGTTTTATTAACCAAAAATGCAACAGAAAAGCATAGTTGCATTTTTGATTTCTCTCATTGCTTTGAATTTTTTTTTTTCAAAAACTTTGAAACAATTGACATGCCACAGATGTAAAAAACCCAGAGGTTTTCCTACTTAGGGGAAAAGAACGCTGCAAAATCCAATGTGCGAACATAGCCTAAATTTGGAACAGAGGGACACAGAAAATGAAGAATTACCGTAACTGTTCCAGAATCAGTGGAATAGCAGAAAATGGAGGAGGTAATCAGTTTAAATTCAAAAGATTGTGAATGTTCCTGTTTCAATGGAAAAACCTTCAATTGCAGATTTTAAAGATAGTCTGTGATGCTACACTGTTTTTCTAAATGGAATACACTTTATGTTTCTGATAGAAATACATAGATTAATAAAGGAAAAATATCTAAAATATTTATTCAGATAAGTATGAGCAGGCACTGGCAATTTCTAGCCTATGGGGTAAGACCACAACAGTGGCCCATCGGTGTCATATTTACCTCTGCTCTCACGTGGAACATCATTATCCTAAAACAGAAATCTTTATAAAATTAACTAAACAGGAAACTCAAAACATCCAGCAGATTCTATAAACAACCATCTTCACTAAACATAAAGGCCCCGTTACACGCAGCAATATCGCTAGCAATATCGCTAGCGAGCGTGCCTGCTCATTTGTGCATCACAGGCAAATCGCTGCCCGTGTCGCACAATATCATTAGTAGCCCTCACATGGACTTACCTGCCTAGCGACGTCGCTGTTGCCTGCAAACCGCCTCCTTTCTAAGGGGGCGGTTCGTGCGGCGTCACTAAGCGGCCGCCCAATAGAAGCGGAGGGGCGGAGATAAGCGGCCGTAACATCCAGCCCACCTCCTTCCTTCCTCATTGCCGGAAGCGGCAGGTAAGCTGTAGTTCATCTTTCCCGAGGTGTAACACATAGCGATGTGTGCTGCCTCGGGAACGAAGAACAACCTGAGTCCTCAACAATCAACGATTTTTGGAAAATGAATGACGTGTCAATGATGGACGATATGGTGAGTATTTTCCATCATTAACGGCCATTCGTTGTGTCACACGCAACGACGTCGCTAACAATGCCGGATGTGCGTCACGGAATCCGTGACCCCGGCGATTTATCGATTTATCGCTGCGTGTGACGGGGCCTTAAGACACTTTGGTGAAGAAGAAAAATTTATTTTCACCTTCATTGTAAATAAAAGTCCATCTAAAGCAGAATATAATTAATATACAAGTGCATACTTTTAACAATGTAGCATTAATATAACCAAGAGCTAGTTAACACTGGCCATTAATCGAGGTCAACCGCACTTCCATGCACAGGACAGTAACAGTTTGTCCCATGAAATAGGAAATGTGCTGCCAAAAACAATGTGCTGCAGAGAATGATGATCTTTAAAATTGAACTTGTCACCAGTTTAATACCCTGTAAGCCATGCCCATCACATTTAAAAGGATGTAAACCAGCTCGTTATACACTCATAATACCCCTACACACCTCTGAAAAAGTGTTTTACTCATTTTCTGCCCTGTCTGCCAATTGCGCGGTCTCATCTGATGGCAGGAGTCAGATTCCGCTCAGCACTGTCTGGTTACCTTCAAAAGCCATGTCTTCTATCGTGATGAAAATGGATGATGTCTCCTACATCATACATACAGTGATTGAGGTCATGTGCTGATGTAGTAGAATAAGAAAACTGCACAGGCGCATTACTCTATTAAACAATAGGGGAGCTGATGATGTAGCAGAAATGCTGACAGCTACCTGGATTTGCCTATCTGACCGGACAATTTACCTGCAGCCCAGGACATGAATACAACCCTTTTTGTAGGCATGCAAGGGCACCTATGAAGGTATAAAGTGTTGCAGAAACCCCATTTACATGCTATTACTGGTGATGGGCTTAGTTTATAAAATATAAAAGTGAGGAAAGGTTCTCTTTGTTCCTACGAACCCTCATTCATGATAATTGGCCACTGTATATGGAATGTATTTAAAGAAAGTTTGTCTTCCTTAACACCCAATTCAAGCTACTTACAGTCATAGAACGACTTAAGCGGGCTTTACATGCTACAATATATCTAACGATGTGTCGGCGGGTTCACGTCATAAGTGACGTACATCCGGCATCGTTAGTGTTGTTGTAGCATGTGAAACCTACGTGCGACCCAGATTGTACGATAAACCGTTTCTAAAATTCTAAAAATTGAATGTCCAGTTGTTCAATGTTCCCGAGGCAGCACACATCGCTGTGTCTGACACCCCGGGAACGATGAACTCAGCTTACCTGCGTCCCGTGGCTCCCGACGGCTATTTGGGAGGAAGGAGGTGGGCGAAGTGTTTAGGTCCCGCTCATCTCCGCCCCTCCGCTTCTATTGGCCGGCTGCCGTGTGACGTCGCTGTGACGCCGAACGGCCCTCCCACTCCAGGAAGTGGATGTTCTCCGTTCACAGCGAGGTCATATGGAAGGTAAGTGCGTGTGACGGGGGGGTTACTCGTTTGTGCAACATGGGCAACAAATTGCACAAGCCGCACAAACGACGGGGGCGGGTGCGATCGCATACGAGATCGCATAAGAAATTGAAACGCCTAAAGCAGGCTTTTGTCCCATATGTTGATAATGAAACCTGTAGTGTAGATTTAATTTCCTTTTTTATTCAGTATTTTTATTTCATTTCATATAGAAGTGAAGCGTTCTCAGTGTTCCTTTGGTGTGCCAAAGGCTCAAACACCATTCCGCCCCTCAATCAGTTTATCTCACACCTCCTCTTAGCTTGATTGACAGCACAAATTTGGCCAGAGCGAGTGCTACCCAAGATAAATCCCTACCCCTGCACATCCACATTGACATCGCAGGAGCATAGCTAGTATGCACACCATGCCAGTTCACGTATGCTTTATTCCTCCTCTCCTGTCTCAGCACCGACTCACTGTACACAAGGATCACACAGTAGCAGGTGGCTGATACAGACAGAAAAGCGGATTGAGAGCACATTAACACTGACACTGTATGTGCAGGACCAAGGATTAAATTAAAGCAGTGATTGACCTGGGCAACTGAGCATTGTCAATCGAGAAAGAAGCACTGCATGGTGGTTGAGGAAGTGGAATAGTGCACTGAGCCTTTAGCCAAGGGTGCAACGAGGAACCCTAGTTTATATTTAAATTAAAAGTATTTTTTAAAAAGAAAGAAGTGAAATTTATAGTCCAGGTTTTATAGGGGATAAGTTCCCTGCAGGACAGTATAAGGAGCTTTAATTGAGTTTTGGAGGCGACAGATATTATTTAACCCTTGCAAACTTTGTTTGATGTTTAGTAAAGCATAATATTCAGTACTTTTCTATACAAAAAACAAAACCCATGCAGCCAGTTTTGAGGTGTTCATATGTAAGCATAGTTGTGACCATCATAGAATGACTCTGCAAAGCACAGCTCTGAATAACTTGTCCTGCATGACATCTGATGTCTGTGCACAATAATATAGGATTTATCATTCATACTATCCTATATATATATATATATATATATATATATTTATTTATATGTATATATATATATATATAAAGATATATATATATATATATATATATATATATATATATCTTATGTCTCTGTACATAGTTTAAGAAGTATTAATCATATTATCATGTATATACACACTTGATGTCTTTGCACATAGCATAGGATTTACTAGGAAAAATAAGTATTTGATACACTGCCGACTTTGAAAATTTCCCCACCTACAAAGAATGGAGAGATCTGTAATTTTTATCGTAGGTACACTTCAACTGTGACAGGCAGAATAAAAAATCCAGAAATCCCACTATATTATTTTTAAATAATTAATTTGCATTTTATTGCATGAAATAAGTATTTGAAACAATAGAAAAAAGCAAACTTAATATTTGGTACAGAAACCTTTATTTGCAATTACTGAGGGCAAACGTTTACTGTACTTCTTAAACAAGTTTACATACACTGCAGCAGGGATTTTGTCCGACAACTCCATACAGATATTCTCCAGATTTTTTGGATTTTCGGGCTGTCACAATGCAACATTGAGTTTTAGCTCCCTCCAAAGATTCTCTATTGCATTCAGGTCTGGAGAAAGGCTAGGGCACTCCAGGACCACTGTGTAGTTATGTTGTGGATAGACACGACACTTCTGTGTGGTAGGTGCTCAAGTAGGATCCAGTCCCATATGTTAGCAAAGAGCAAATACTTTGCACTCAAATAGTTGAAGAAACTTGTATTTTATTGAGCAAAAGTGCTTTTGCCTCACATTGGTGAACATCATGAGCTATACCAGCGCTACTTTTACTCACAAGTTGAGCAGACCATCTACACTGTATACTGATGAAGGTCTATGTTAGACAGAAACATCTGTGCTATATCTGGTAAAGCTTACTCAATAAAATACCAGTTTCAACTATTTGAGTGCCAAGCATTTGCTCTTTATTGTGTAGTTCTGGGCTGATTCCTGAATTTTCTCAGAATCATCCTTGCCTTACGAGGCAACTTCTTGCTTGGAGCCCCAAACCAAGTAACTTTGAAAGTCATCTTGTGTTTCTTCCATTTTTTTAATAATTGCGCCAACAGTTGTTGCCTTCTAACCAAGATGCTTGCCTGTTGTCCTGTAGTCCATCCCAGCCTTGTGTAGGTCTACAATTTTGTCGCTGGTGTCCTTACACAGCCCTTTGGTCTTGGACATGGAGGAGAGGTTGGAGTGTGATTGATTGAGTGTGCGGACAGGTGTCTTTTATAATGGTAACGAGTACAAACAGGTGCAATTAATGCTGGTAATGAGGGCAGAGTAGGAGGGCTTCTTAATGAAAAAATAACAGGTCTGTGAGAGCCAGAATTCTTGTTGGTTGGTAGGTGATCAAATACTTATGTCATGCAGCACAAAGCAAATTAGTTATTTAAGAATCATACAATGTGATTTTCTGGATCTGCAGTGTATTAAATACTTAGTTTTACCACTGTTATGATAGTCATATCTGTTTATAGCATCTGATGTCTGCACAAATTCAATCCAGTATATCGGAGAATATTTGACTGGTATATGATATACTGTAACTATGGACATCAGATATACGGTAATACCAACTGCATATTATCTGTATAAAACATCTGATGTCTGTACATAATGTATCATACACAGTATGCAATAGAATATGTGACTGGTATTTGATATTCTTTGACTACAGACATCAGATGTCATGCATAATACAGTATGACTGTTATATATTATAATGAGTACAATATATCAGATATTATACCAGCCTATATCCTTTACAGAATGTATAATCTTAGATGTCATTGTGCATATAATATTATAGTGTACAGGATAATATGTGACAATATGAAGGTGTGCTGATATATTGATATATAGACATTTAGACAGTTTTATAAATAAATATATATATATATATATATATATATATATATATATATATGTGTGTATATTAGCACCGGAGTGATGCTACTAATGTAATCTCCCAGCATCTCGTATTATACTAACCACCCGCTGTCTTCATCTATTTTCTAATCCCACTCAACCCTCTTGTGGCTGCAACTACTGACTGAACAGAAGTGAGGAGTAATGGTCGCAAGCTCTGAATGTAAGACTATAAGTGTCTCATTCTAGCGCTCATAGACTTACATTGTGTTGTGACATCATGATCACTCTGCAAACATTGGAGCAATCTGACAGCTCACAAACTGCTGGAGACTAATCAGAGTGGGGGCGGGTACGCACGCTGGCGATATTGGTACTGATAGCGCAGTGTGTAAAGCGGCCTTTAGTGTGCCAGAGCTTTTTGTAGTAATTTCTGGACATTTTTTCTGAGCACCTACTATTATTCATAAATTTATTATCACATTATTGCACACCCGACACCTTCAGATCATAAACCCTTTTTTTATATTTTGTCTGTATAACTATGCACGTGTCACTTTAGATTAGCATTTATGTGTCCATTAATCACTATTCACGAGACACTTTGTCTTTAAACTAATTTAATCAGCGATTTTTGTAATCATTATGCATGTGACACTTTAATTTATGGTTGTTACTCCTATTTCTCTATTTATTGAACCAACCAGAATTTAAGTACAGCTGAATTTTTTTTATAATCTATAAAGGAGATTTTCTTATATATTTACACTCTTAGCTGATTTTTCTATTTTTTGCATCTTGTGTCCAATATTAAGCACTGTATCCACTGTGTTTATCCTGACCTACTACACATGCTTTTATGTATGGTTTAATAATTTTTGACTAATAATTTAAGTAAAGTATTTTTTTAAGACAATCTATTGTTTTCTTTTTGGGTATTTATGTAATTTATTGAGATTATATATATTCTGGGTCATTGTTCGGTTTGGGTAAATTATTGTTGTTGTTTCTGTTATTTTTCAAAATTTCTTGTATGGCCAAAATGGATATAAAAGCCAGAGACTCCTCATGGCTTAATCAAGCTAATAAAATATTTCAAGGTGTAGTTGTTTAGGATAGATCAGTGGAGTATACACAGAACAGTATGAAACGATTATTAAGAAAAAGATTAAGAACATGGTGGAATAAGATTTCTATGGAAAATTATCTGTCTAAAAATGAAATCCCAAGAAGACTTAGGGGCACTTTGCACACTACGACATCGCAAGCCGATGCTTGTGATGCCGAGCGCAATAGTCCCCACCCCCGTCGCAGCTGCGATATCATGGTGATAGCTGGCGCAGCGAACATTATCGCTACGCCAGCTTCACATGCACTCACCTGCCATGTGACGTCACACGGCAGGCGGCCAATAGAAGCGGAGGGGCGGAGATGAACGGGACGTAAACATCCCGCCCACCTCCTTCCTTCCACATAGCTGGCGTGAGCCGCAGGACACAGGTAGGAGATGTTCCTCGCTCCTGCGGCTTCACACACAGCGACGTGTGATGCCGCTGGAACGAGGAACAACATCGTAACATCGGTCATTTCCAAATTATGGATATGACTGACGCTACACCGATGATACGATTACGACGATTTTGCGCTCGTTAATCGTATCAAAAAGGCTTTACAGACTACGATATCGCCTGTGATGCCGGATGTGCGTTACTTTCAATTTGACCCCACCGACATCGCACCTGCGATGTCGTAGTGTGCAAAATGCCCCTTAGGGTCAAGATTCTGCCCTCCTTCCCAGTAAGAGACCCCGTAATGAGAACTAAATGGGAAGAAGTAGGCACTGCATGTTCCCCATCTTTGATAGGCTTGTTGATAGATATTAATCAAAAAAGTCTGGATGAATTAGAGAAAGAAATTAATAATGTCCAATCCAAATTCACACAGCATATAACCCCCGAGGATATGGAATCATTTAATAAAGAATTAGATCAGTCAGTTTCTGACTTGGGAAAAGGAAGTACAAGAGACCAAGACCAGTAAGTTTCAAAGGGATTTAAATTATTTCCAAACAAACAGAGTATATAGATGGCCTCAAGAGAATACCAAAGACTCCACTATACCAAGATCTTCATCTATGTTCCCACTATCGTCAAACGGTACTAGTACTGAATCCAATTGGACAAATCCTATGTATGGTCCTAGAAGAAGTAAACGCAAAGCGGGTAATTCCAAAATGATGTTGGATGGTAGAAGGAGGAATTATACTACAGCTGAAACGCCATTGAGGCTACAGGTAATTAATTTATCTGACTGTGTTTTGACCAGTGCATAAAAAGAGGTTTTAGGTTTTGGATTGACGTTTTCACCTATCCCCAATTTTGATACATTTACAGCAACAAAGGATTTGAACCTTTTCGCGCGTAAGTTAATGTTCAAAAAAATGTTTGAAAAGGAGAGATGAAGAGATTATGTGGACATCGCGCGAAAAGAAAGCGATTAAATACCTGGAGGAGTTGGGGGAGTTGGAATTTGAAAGCATTGAAGGTAAGGAGCCCAATCCATTTAAATAGAAATCACAAAAATTTCCGCCTTTACACTTATATCCATACATTGAGATGTTTGCTAAACTGGTATCGGAACAATTTAAACAGATTCCTGTAAAGATTGGGCATGACAATTTGAAACCACATCAGAGGAAGGCCTTAATGGAACTTAAGAAAATGAAGGGAGAGGTAATTAAACCAGCTGATAAAGGTGGAAATGTGGTAATCTGGCCTGCCAAGGAATATGAGAAAGAGGTATTTCAACAACTGAAAGATACAGAATGTTCTAAACGCTTTACATTTAATCTACTTTCCGACTACCAAGAACAGTTAAATAAAATCTTTGATGATGCTCTGTATTTGTGAGTCATTACACAGGAACTGAAGGAATTCTTAACTGTTAGATACCCTAGGATTCCATGTCTCTACCTTCTGCCCAAAATACATAAGGACAGGCCACGCCCCCAGGAAGACCGATAATTTCGGTCAATGGGAACTTATGTGAACCAGTTTGCAAACTGTTGGGCTACCATTTAAAAGCATTAGTTGAAACAATACCTTCTTTCCTTAGGGATATGAGAGACATTTTGAACAAAGTGAATAACATTTATCCGGAAGATGATATGTGGCTTGTAACAAAGGACGTGGAATCTATCTACAAATCCATAAGACATCAGGATGGATTAGTGGCGGTAAGATTTTTTCTCTGTTCTTCAGCCTTATCGGCACATTTTCAACATTTCCTTTTGGAATTATTGCAATTCCCTCTGACACACAATTTATTTTTATTCAAGGATCCCTTATACCTACAGCTCCAGGGTATAGCCATGGGGGCGGCCTTTGCACCCTCCTATGGTAATATGTTCCTGGGGCTGTGGGAAAGATATATCTTTGTTTCTAACCCTGTTACCCAGAGTGAGAAAGTACTCCTCTGGACAAGATACATCGACGATGTATTGATGATTTGGCAAGGCAATGAACAAGACCTGAAGAACTTTATCTTGCATCTTAATGACAACAACCATAACATCCGATTGTCCTATAAATGTAGTCAAGATTCCATTGACTTTTTGGACATATAGTTGTATAAAGGCCATATGGGTTTGATGGAAATGAAAACCTTTTTTAAAGATACAGTTGTCAATTCACTGCTCCATGCTAATTCTGCACATCCTAGACACATTAAAGAGAATATCCCTGTGGGACAGTTTTTGAGAATAAGAAGAAATTCTACTGACCAAGAAGTTTTTATCCATCAGGCACGAGATTTGCTTAATAAATTCTACGATAGAGGTTGCTCTTGAAAAACTGTTCAGAAGGGATTTGAAAGGGCCCTTGAAGCAAAAAGAGAAGATCTTCTTGTTCAGCGTTAGAAATCATCTGAAGATAAACAGGTTACGCTTCATCTCATCATATAATGATCAATGGTATACAATGAGAGAAGCACTTGATAAGTATTGGTCCATCTTAACTAGTTACCCAATCTTGGGGAAATGTTTATCAAATAAACCAATAATTATTTATAGAAGAGCGAATATTCTAAAAGATACCTTGGTAAGAAGTCAATTCAAGGGTACCATACCACAGAACATATTTGGAATAAAAGGATGTGGGCAGTGTCTAGCATGCCTTAACATGGAGAGATCTTCTAACTTTAAATATAGTGATTGTAATTGGACATATCACATCACTCATCACATTACATATGAGACTGAGGGAGTTATTTATTATACCTATTGTCCCTGTAAATTGATCTATGTCGGCCTTACGTCCAGAAAAATGAAAAAAGAATCAGAGAACATATTTTGGACATAGGGAAGGCATCATAAGTTGAGGATCTTTCACAACTAAAACCTATCCCCAGACATTTTAATTTGGCACATGGATGCAACGCTAAGTTTTTGAGAGTTAGGGGGATTGATAGAGTGATGTCTACTGTTGAGCCACCCTCATAGTGTTCGAGTTCGGTTCGTCGAACGGCAGCTTAGTTTTGCAAACGTTCAACGAACTTTTGACGAACACCTTCGAACCCCATTGAAAACAATGGCAGGCAAACACAAACACATACAAATACATTATACATGTACACATACAGTTAATAAACATTGACATTACACTTACAGGTCCCCGCAACACGTCCTGCACTCTGTCTCCACCACTTTTCCTTCCGATCATCGCTGCGCCCTCCCGGTAACCAGCACTGATGGTAGGACCTTCCGTGATATCATCATAGCATGTGACCAGTCACGTGTTTATTATCTCATTGGCTACAGACTGGTCCCATGGCTAGACGTCATGCTAGGTCCTGTCAGTGCATCTCTCCGGTACGCGGTGTTCGTTTGAGAATCTCCGTGTACCGGCGACATGCTTGGGCAAATGCTTGGCTCCCCGTTCCTGCATGTGGGCGCTCTTTACAGAGTCAGCCCACATGCAAGGACTGGATGCCACAGCTGGTGAATAGCGGCACCAGGAATTAGGTGACCGGAGATCACTGTTGCTATAGTAACCCACCTGTCAGATTACTATAGCAACGGTGGCAGTGGTGACATCACCGTTTACAACCCCCAGCCTCTGCTCACTCACTGAGTGATTAGACTGCACAAGAGAAGCAGTGACTTCATCCCATGCAGTGCTGTTTG
This sequence comes from Anomaloglossus baeobatrachus, assembly GCF_048569485.1. Taxonomy (NCBI): domain Eukaryota; kingdom Metazoa; phylum Chordata; class Amphibia; order Anura; family Aromobatidae; genus Anomaloglossus; species Anomaloglossus baeobatrachus. The sequence goes on along the minus strand of NC_134356.1, from coordinate 287,345,723 downwards.
ATGTAGCAGAGCTGCATGGGTTGAAGGAGAAAAAAAACAGAAGACCAGGATCCTGGAGGGGTGAGAGGGAGTAATAAACATGGAGTCTCTAAGTGTGTCTGTCTATTTATTTCTATTAAAGTATTTTTGCTCTGTGTGGTGTCTTTTTTTAACCCTTTATTGGAGAATCTTAATGGCCGAGCCAAACTTGCCTGACATTAAGAATCTCTAGCTTAATACTAGCTAGTAAAACAAACCTAGTATTAACCCAGTATTACCCAGCGAACCACCTGTCACCAGGGCAGCTGGAAGAGTGGGATACAGCGCCAGATCATGGCACTTCTATAAAAGTGCCATTTTCTGGGGCGGCTGCAGACTGCAATTCTCAGCAGAGGGACCCAGAAAGCTCGGGCCAACCTGTGCTGCGGATTCCAATACCCAGCTACCTAGTTATACCAGCCTGGACACAAAATTTGGGCGACGCCCACATCATTTTTTCTTTGAAATTTATGAAAAAAAAAATGGGCCTCCCTATATTTTTAGTTCCCAGCCAGGTATAAATAGGCAGCTGGGGGTTGGAGGCAGCCGTATATCAATGGTATACAATGAGAGAAGCACTTGCTAAGTATTGGTCCATCTTAACTAGTTACCCAATCTTGGGGAAATGTTTATCAAATAAACCAATAATTATTTATAGAAGAGCGAATATTCTAAAAGATACCTTGGTAAGAAGTCAATTCAAGGGTACCATACCACAGAACATATTTGGAATAAAAGGATGTGGGCAGTGTCTAGCATGCCTTAACATGGAGAGATCTTCTAACTTTGAATATAGTGATTGTAATTGGACATATCACATCACTCATCACATTACATATGAGACTGAGGGAGTTATTTATTATACCTATTGTCCCTGTAAATTGATCTATGTCGACCTTACATCCAGAAAAATGAAAAAAGAATCAGAGAACATATTTTGGACATAGGGAAGGCATCATAAGTTGAGGATCTTTCACAACTAAAACCTATTCCCAGACATTTTAATTTGGCACATGGATGCAACGCTAAGTTTTTGAGAGTTAGGGGGATTGATAGAGTGATGTCTACTGTTGAGCCACCCTCATAGTGTTCGAGTTCGGTTCATTTCGTCGAACGGCAGCTTAGTTTGGCAAACGTTCAACGAACTTTTGATGAACACCTTCGAACCCCATTGAAAACAATGGCAGGCAAACACAAACACATACAAATACATTATACATGTACACATACAGTTAATAAACATTGACATTACACTTACAGGTCCCCGCAACACGTCCTGCACTCTGTCTCCACCGCTTTTCCTTCCGATCATCGCTGCGCCCTCCCGGTAACCAGCACTGATGATAGGACCTTCCGTGATATCATCATAGCATGTGACCAGTCACGTGTTTATTATCTCATTGGCTACAGACTGGTCCCATGGCTAGACGTCATGCTAGGTCCTGTCAGTGCATCTCTCCGGTACGCGGTGTTCGTTTGAGAATCTCCGTGTACCGGCGACATGCTTGGGCAAATGTTTGGCTCCCCATTCCTGCATGCGGGCGCTCTTTACAGAGTCAGCCCACATGCAAGGACTGGATGCCACAGCTGGTGAATAGCGGCACCAGGAATTAGGTGACCGGAGATCACTGTTGCTATAGTAACCCACCTGTCAGATTACTATAGCAACGGTGGCAGCGGTGACGTCACCGTTTACAACCTCAAGCCTCTGCTCACTGACTGAGTGATTAGACTGCACGAGAGCAGCAGTGACTTCATCCCATGCAGTGCTGTTTGATGTAGCAGAGCTGCATGGGTTGAAGGAGAAAAAAAACAGAAGACCAGGATCCTGGAGGGGTGAGAGGGAGTAATAAACATGGAGTCTCTAAGTGTGTCTGTCTATTTATTTCTATTAAAGTATTTTTGCTCTGTGTGGTGTCTTTTTTTAACCCTTTATTGGAGAATCTTAATGGCCGAGCCAAACTTGCCTGACATTAAGAATCTCTAGCTTAATACTAGCTAGTAAAACAAACCTAGTATTAACCCAGTATTACCCAGCGAACCACCTGTCACCAGGGCAGCTGGAAGAGTGGGATACAGCGCCAGATCATGGCACTTCTATAAAAGCGCCATTTTCTGGGGCGGCTGCAGACTGCAATTCTCAGCAGAGGGACCCAGAAAGCTTGGGCCAACCTGTGCTGCAGATTCCAATACCCAGCTACCTAGTTATACCAGCCTGGACACAAAATTTGGGCGAATCCCACATCATTTTTTCTTTGAAATTCATGAAAAAAAAAATGGGCTTCCCTATATTTTTAGTTCCCAGCCAGGTATAAATAGGCAGCTGGGGGTTGGAGGCAGCCGTACCTGCCTGCTGTACCTGGGTAGCATGCAACAATATGGCGAAGCCCACGTCATTTTTTTGGTGGGCAAAAAACTCCTGCATACAGTCCTGAATGGAGTATGCTGAGCCTTGTAGTTAGGCAACTACTGTCTGCTCTCCTGCATACACTAGTGAATGGAGCATGCTGAGCCTTGTAGTTCTGCTCCCCCCTTTCTCTCCCTCCAGAATACAGTCCTGGATGCAGCATGCTGAGCCCTGTAGTTCTGCAGCTGCTGTCTGCTCTCCTGCATACACTGGTGAATGAAGTATGCTGAGCCTTGCCATTCTGCTCCCCCTTCCTCTCCCTCCAGCATACAGTCCTGGATGGAGTATGCTGAGCCTTGTAGTTCTGCAACTGCTGTCTACTCTCCTCCATACAGACAGACAGCAGACAGCAGCTGCAGAACTACAAGGCTTAGCATACTCCATCCAGGACTGTATGCAGGAGTTTTTTGCTCCCCAAAAAAATTACGTGGGCTTCACCATGTTTTTGTATGCTAGCCAGATACAGCAGGCAGCTATGGGATGCCCCTAACCCCCGGCTGCCTATTTGTACCCGGCTGGGAACCAAAAGTATAGGGAAGCTTTTTTTTTTTTTAATTATTTCATGAATTTCATGAAATAATTGAAAAGAAAAAATGACGTGGGCTTCGCCCAATTTTTGTGTCCAGCCAGGTACAAGTAGGCAGCTGGGGATTGGAATCCGCAGTGCAGGATGCCCAAGCTTTCTGTGCACCCCTGCTGTGAATTGCAGTCCGCAGCCGCCCCAGAAAATGGCACTTTCATAGAAGTATGTATCCAACTCTTCCAGCTGCCCTGGTGACGGGTGGCTCGCTGGGTAAAAATGGGGTTAGGGCTAGCTGTATATCATCAACTGGCCCTAAGCCCAAAATTGATTGTGTCACACCAATATTAGACATGGCCACCATGAATTTCTAGTACAGATAAAAAAACACAACACACAGAAAAATATTTTTATTAGAAATAAAACACAACACAATTAGTGACTCCATCTTTATTGAAATAAAGAACCCCCCTCCGCAGTAATCGTGGATCAAGGGTCCTGTACCGTCCAATCCGGATCCAATATCATCTGATCGGTTTGCTGGAAGGCAAAGCGATCAGATGATGTGTCAGGTTAAAGGGCCTGAATCACATGACACAGCAGCTGATTGTATAAACGGCTTTTATACAATCAGCTGATGCATCAGTACAAAAAAAAATACACACTTCTGTTCAGACTCCTGTCTGACTACAGCAGCTGATAGTTTAGCCGACCGGGTAGTAAAAAGCTGGCCTCACCGCTCGACTTATAGTGTCAGCTGATTCCGTCAGGTGACCGCATCAGCTGGTCATCACCAGGTCTGAGAAAGAGAAAAGAGAGCGAAAAGAGAGAGAAAAGAGAATGAAAAGAGAGAGAAAAGAGAGAGAAAAGAGAAGAGAGAGGGAGAGAGAGAGAAAGAAGAGAAAGAGAGAAGAGAGGAGAGAGAAGAGGAGAGAAGAGAGAGAAAAGAGAGAGGCGAAAGAGAGATGAGAGAGGGAGAAAGAGAGAAAAAGAGACAGAAAGAGAAAAAGAGAGAAAAAGAGAAAAAAGGAGAGAACAAGAGAGAGAGAGAAATAGAGAGAGAGAGAGAGAAGAGAGAGAAAAACAAGAGAAGAGAGAAGAGAGAGAGAAGAGAGAGAGAAGAGAGAGAGGAGAGAGCAATGCAGCCTCATTCCGTGAACTGCTCCAATTTTAGAGGTGTGTCCCGCGGCTCAAAGCTAATGTCCAGCTCCTCCACTCAGTGCACAATTAAATTAAATTATAATTATAATTAAATAATAATTATAATTTAAAATTAAATTAAATTGAATTCTTCACCAAGATGGCCGGGACTTGAACTCGTGAATAGAGTTGAGCGCGGTTCGCGGTTCGAGGTTCTCCAGTTCGCGGCTCGAGTGATTTTGGGGGCTGTTCTGGATCGAACTAGAACTCGAGCTTTTTGCTAAAGCTCGATAGTTCTAGATACGTTAGAGAACAGTTCTAGCAGCAAAAAAACAGCTAATTCCTAGCTGGCTTTCCGCTGTAATAGTGTAAGTCACTCTGTGACTCACACTATTATGAAATTTCACCGTATAGTGTGCGGGAACAGCGCATTCAGATCACTGCTGTATGGATAATGGCGATCGAAATTTTTTTTTTTTCCCCTTGTCTTCCTTCCCTAAGCGCGCGCGTGTAGTGGGGCGGGCCAGCATGTCAGCCAATCCCAGACACACACACAGCTAAGTGGACTTTTAGCCGGAGAAGCAACGGCATGTGTGATAGGATGTCCATGTCACATGTCCGTGCATTATAAAAACGGACATTTTCCTCCAGCACGCCATTATCTGCCTTCTGCGTCCTTGGTGTCAGTCACCGCTGGCGCAGCTCCTATCTCCGATACAGCTGTGTACGCTCTATACACAGCGCTGTACAGAATAGGGATAGAAGTTTCTATCAGTCCTTTTAAGGGCTAATACCGGCAGGGTCAGAGCCATAGGTGAAAGGTCCGTGAAAACAGAGTTTAACAGCTACACAAGATGACAGCGTCTGTGTAGCTAAGGTCAGGGATTTCCTCGCTGCATTTCCCCATTAGGAGGGATAGAAAGGCAGGCTTCCTTTCCTCTACCCAGAGACCCACAACTCTGCCACTGTACCCTCCTGCCCTTTGCACACTCAAACTCATTGTTACTAAGCCATTATACTAGCAAACACTGAGTGAACTTAGTGGCATCCTAAAAGTGGCTGTTGGACTTCTGTATTGTCCCACTAGTGCAAAAATATTTGCAGCACGTCTGCCTGCATTGCACACTCAATCTCATTGTTACTAAGCCATTATACTAGCAAACACTGAGTGAACTTAGTGGCATCCTAAACGTGGCTGTTGCACTTCTGTATTGTCACACTAGTGCAAAGATATTTGCAGCACGTCTGCCTGCATTGCACACTCAAACTCATTGTTACTAAGCCATTATACTAGCAAACTCTGAGTGAACAGAGTGGCATCCTAAAAGTGGCTGTTGGACTTCTGTATTGTCCGACTAGTGCAAAGATATTTGCAGCACGTCTGCCTGCATTGCACACTCAAACTCATTGTTACTAAGCCATTATACTAGCAAACACTGAGTGAACTTAGTGGCATCCTAAAAGTGGCTGTTGGACTGCTGTATTGTCCCACTAGTGCAAAGATATTTGCAGCACGTCTGCCTGCATTGCACACTTAAACTCATTGTTACTAAGCCATTATACTAGCAAACACTGAGTGAACTTAGTGGCATCCTAAACGTGGCTGTTGGACTTCTGTATTGTCCCACTAGTGCAAAGATATTTACCGCACGTCTGCATTGAACATCCAAGCTCATTGTTTCAAAGCTATTATACTAGCAATTTATCCTGCCAGTTTAAGGGCCTTAGTTGCATTGTCAGGGATAATTATTGTTGTTTATTCTGCTGTTAATAAAGCTAGACCACCGCTGCAATCTACACCACCTCTCAATTTTTAATACCACATTTTAAGTGCACAATCTTGTCGCAATCAAAATGAGTGGCAAAATGACAGATGCTGGTGGAAAGGGGAAGAGGCGTGTTGGAAAAGGAAAAAAAGGGTTTGTCCGTGGGGAAGGTGGCAAAGCTCCATTAACATCTGCTGAAGATAGACCATCTTCCAGCAAAAGTAAGATGTCTACTACTTACCGTGGACAATCCGATGGGCTCCCTTTTTTTACGGACACGAACAACTGGAACAAAGGTAGATGATGGCCAACAAATGAAAATGCTTGAATGGATCTCAAGTGGTCCAACAAGTGCCCTCTCCTCCACCTCAACTACCACATCCAAAAAACACCAGTCCTCTGAGTTGTCAGCACAATCACACTTGCATTCTCCTAGCTCTGACGTCTCCATCCGCCCTGCACAGTATGGTGGAACTGAGATGGCTGAGTCTGCAGAGCTGTTCAGTCACACTATAGCCTGGGAATCAGAGGTCTTCTCCCAAGCTACAGTGAGTACAGACCAGGAAATGGTCTGCAGTGATGCCCAGAACCTTTGTGACTCTGATACAGGCCATGAGGACCAAGTTTCTGAGCATAATGTTGACCCTTGTTCACAAACTGTAACACCTGTTGTTATAGACAATGAGGAACATACTGATGACGATGAGACGCAGATACTAGATTGGGATGACAACTTAAATATTCGGTCAGGGCAAGAAGAGGCTCGGTCTGAGGGTGAGGGGAGTGCAAACACAACAATTGATGAGGAAGTTCTAGATCCCACCTACTGTCAACCCACAGTAAGGCACTAGAGGAGGTCAACAGAGGCGGTGGAGGAGGATGCAACCGACGACGAAGTTACCTTGCGCCCTCCTGGACAGAGTCGGAGCACTGGTAGCATGTCTACAACTGCATCCTCAGCCACCACTCTGTCTCTGAGCACTAGTCGGGGGGGCTCAGCAGGTCGCATGCCCTCTAAGCCTTGCCTAGCCTGGTCCTTTTTTGACATAGCAAAAGATGCCCAAATTATGTGATCTGTGATCTGTAAAATTTGTCGTGATTCTGTTAGTAGAGGGCAAAACCTCAGCAGTTTGACAACTTCTTCCATGAATCGTCACATGAATAAATATCATATGTCCCAGTGGGAAGCTCACCGTGCTGCAATGCGGCCTAGCGGAGCGAACCATCCACCGCCTGCCCCTTCCAGTGCATCCGCGCGCTCTTCATCTTCTAGGACTGTGGGGACAGCTGTCCCACCTGGTTTTCTACGCACAACTTCCACCACTGTAACCGCAACAGGCAGTTTGCTTGGTAGGTTGTCAGTTGGTTTGCAAGGGGAAACAAGTGCGTGTGTACAGCTCTCTCAGACATCGATAGCACCAACGTTGGATGAAGGCAACATCATGTCTCCGCCTGCACTTTCCTCACAAACCTGCATTTTTCCAGGGACACTCTACTCAACACCATCTACACACAGCAGCCAGATCTCTGTCCCTCAGATTTGGACAAATAAAAGGCCATTTCCTGAGACCCATGACAAAGCTAAGAGGGTTACTTTATCCCTCTGTAAGCTCTTGGCTACCAAAATGCTGCCTTTCCGCCTGGTGGACACAGGATTTTAGAGACCTTATGTCTGTCGCTGTGCCCCAGTACCAGATGCCTAGTCGCCACTACTTCTCTAAGAAAGGTGTGCCCGCGCTACACCAGCATGTCGCACACAACATCACCGCTTCCTTGAGAAACTCTGTGTGTGAACGGGTGCATTTCACCACCGATACTTGGACCAGTAAGCATGGACAGGGACGTTACATGTCGCTGACTGGGCACTGGGTAACTATGGTGATAGATGGTAAAGGGTCTGCTGCACAAGTCTTGCCGTCCCCACGACTTGTGTGTCAATCCTCTGTCTGTCCAAGTTCCGCCACTGCTTCTGCCTCCTCCACCTCATCTGGGTCCTCCACCTCCGCCCCAAGCCTGCCTGGTCAGGCCACCAGCGTTCTCACTGCGCAGAAGGAATCACGCACTCCTCATTACTATGCTGGCAGCAGAGCGCAACGGCATCAGGTGGTCTTTAGCTTGACATGTCTTGGGAATAGGAGTCACACAGCTGAGGAGTTATGGTCAGCTCTGCGGTCCGAGTTTAATAAATGGTTGTCTCCACTCAACCTGCAGCCTGGTAAGGCCGTGTGCGACAATGCTGCAAACCTGGGTGCGGCCCTTCGCCTGGGCAAGGTGACACACGTGCCTTGTATGGCTCACGTGTTGAACCTTGTTGTCCAGCAATTCTTATACACTATCCCGGCCTAGATGGCCTTCTGACCAGGGCACGAAAACTGTCTGCTCACTTCCGCCGTTCAACCGCCGCAGCTGAGCGACTTGCATCGCTCCAGAAGTCTTTCGGCCTGCCGGTTCATCGCCTGAAATGCAATGTGGCGACACACTGGAATTCGACTCTCCACATGTTACTGCGACTGTGGCAGCACCGTCGAGCCCTGGTGCAATACGTCATGATGTATAGCCTGGGCCAACGAGATGCATAGGTGGGGCAGATCACCCTGATGGAGTGGTCTCAGATCAAGGACCTATACACCCTTCTGCACAGTTTCGACATGGCGACGAATATGTTTAGCGCTGACAATGCCATTATCAGCATATCAATTCCAGTCATTTACATGCTGGAGCACACGCTAAACACTATTCGGAGTCAGGGGGTGGGACAACAGGAAGGGGAGGAACTACAGGAGGATTCATATGTGCAAGACACAAACACATCACCAAGGCCCAGACGTTCATCATCACCAACGCGGCAGGCATGGGACCATGGGGGACAGGGATCAACAAGGGCGCATGGTAGCAGGCAAAATGTTGAGGAAGACGCAGGAGGACATGAAGAAATGGAGGACGAACTGTCCATGGACATGGAAGACTTAGCGGATGAGGGAGACCTTGGTCAAATTTCAGTTGAAAGAGGTTGGGGGGAGATATCAGAGGAAGAGAGAACGGTTAGCACCTCTATGCCACAAACTCAGCGTGGACCTGGTCCGCATGGCTGCGCAAGACACATGAGTGCCTTCTTGCTGCACTACCTCCAACATGACCCTCGTATTCTCAAAATTAGAAGTGATGATGACTACTGGCTTGCCACACTATTAGATCCCTGGTACAAGTCCAAATATTTTGACATAATTCCAGCCATAGAAAGGGACGCACGTATGCAGGAGTATCAGCAGAAGCTGTTACTCGATCTTAGCTCGGCTTTTCCACCAAACAACCGTGCAGGTGCAGGGAGTGAATCTCCCAGTTGTAACTTGACAAACATGGGATGGTCTCGTCATCTCCAACAGCCTACCCATACAAGTAGCACCGTATCTGGTGCTGGTAACAGCAATTTTATTGAATCTTTTCATAATTTTTTAGACCCTCCTTTGCAAGGCCACCAGAGACAACAAGTCTGACACATAGTCAACGGCTGGAGAGGATGATACAGGAGTATCTCCAAATAAACATCGACGCCATGACTTTGCAAATGGAGCCTTGCTCATTTTGGGCTTTAAATCTTGAAAAATGTCCAGAGCTCTCCACTTTCGCCTTGGAGATTTTGTCGTGTCCAGCTGCCAGCGTTGTCTCTGAACGTGTCTTCAGTGCTGCTGGGTGTGTGCTGACAGATAAGCGCACGCGTCTGTCCAGTGACAATGTGGACAGACTAACGTTCATCAAAATGAACAAGTCTCGGATCCACAAGGAATTTACCACCCATGTGTCATCCTGGGGAGAGTAAATGCTTGTGGATTTGGAATGTGTTTGATGCAAATCAAAACATCCTGTTTGCAACTAGGGCACAAGTGCTGCCACTGAATGGGTGGGTGTGTGTGGGGCACAATTTTTGGAAAAAAAGGGAGACTCCGCTTGGAGTAACCCTTGCTTGCTGTGTTTTTTAAAGGAGCCAAGATGAACAAGTCATGGTTCAGCAAAGACTTTGCTACCTACCCCGGTGTCATCCTGGAAATGGTTAAGTATGGCGTATTTTTGAATGTGCTTGATGCAAATCTAGCTGTGAAGTGTACAACTAGGGCACAAGTTCTGCCACTGAATGGGTGGGTGTGTGTGGGGCACAATTTTTGGAAAAAAAGGGAGACTCCGCTTGGAGTCACCTTGCTTGCTGTGTTTTTTAAAAATGATCCAAGATGAACAGAGCTGGAATCAGGAAAGACTTTGCTACCTACCCCGGTGTCATCCTGGAAATGGTTAAGCATGGCGTATTTTTGAATGTGCTTGATGCAAATCTAGCTGTGAAGTGTACAACTAGGGCACAAGTGCTGCCACTGAATGGGTGGGTGTGTGTGGGGCACAATTTTTGGAAAAAAAGGGAGACTCCGCTTGGAGTCACCTTGCTTGCTGTGTTTTTTAAAAATGATCCAAGATGAACAGAGCTGGAATCAGGAAAGACTTTGCTACCTACCCCGGTGTCATCCTGGGGACGGTTAAGTATGGCGTATTTTTGAATGTGCTTGATGCAAATCTACCTGTGAAGTGTACAACTAGGGCACAAGTGCTGCCACTGAATGGGTGGGTGTGTGTGGGGCACAATTTTTGGAAAAAAGGGAGACTCCGCTTGGAGTAACCCTTTCTTGCTGTGTTTTTTAAAAATGATCCAATATGAACAGAGCTGGGATCAGGAAAGACTTTGCTACCTACCCTGGAGTCATCCTGGGGACGGTTAAGTATTGCGTATTTTTGAATGTGCTTGATGCAAATCTAGCTATGAAGTGTACAACTAGGGCACAAGTGCTGCCACTGAATGGGTGGGTGTGTGTGGGGCACAATTTTTGGAAAAAAGGGAGAACTCCGCTTGGAGTCACCTTGCGGTGTTTTACATGATTTTAGAAGGGCGTGCCATGCCTATATCTGTGTGTCCTCCTCTTTTTCCTTGTCCAGCTCTTTTGTTTTCGCATGAGTATATGTCCTTGTCACTTTCCCATGTGTTTGTGTTGTGTTGTGAGTTGTTTGTCACCTTTTGGACACCTTTGAGGGGGTTTTCTAGGTGTTTTTCTGTGTTTGTGATTGCCTGCCATTGCTTCCTATGCGGTTCGAGTTCGGTTCGTCGAACGTTCGACGAACCGAACTCGAACGGGACCTCCATTCGACAAACCGAACTCGAGCCGAACCACGGCCGGTTCGCTCATCTCTAATTACTAGGCCCAAAAGCCAGTGTGAAATCTGCAAGATTTTAGGATTGTTGGTTTTAAATTGGCATTATTTTGAAAATAAATAAATAAATAAAACAAACAAAAAACGAACGTTCGACGAACCGAACTCGAACGAGACCTCCGTTCGGCGAACTGAACTCTAGCCTAACCGGGACCGGTTCGCTCATCTCTACTCGTGAACTAATTCTCCTTAGGCAGTAGCTCTACCCATAGAGCCACTGCCTCTAATGAAAAGCATAGGAAGATTTGGTAATTTTGACCTCTGTATTGCAGTAGAGATATATCACACGCAGGCACTACCTGAGTGAAGTCTCCGGTGACGGCGCGGCTGACATCAGTTGCTGCATGGAGCTGACACAGAGCGCTCGTGTTCTATGGTGCTCCCTGTCAGCTTGATGTAGCAGAGCTGAAAGCGTCGTGTGGATTACTTCAGACCTGGATTATTATTTGGGGATTAATAAAGAGGTAAATGAGGGGTTTCTTTGTCTTTTATTCCAAATAAAGGATTTTTCATTGTGTGTTTATTTACTTTCACTTACACGTTAATCATGGAAGGTATCTCGGGGAGACGCCTGCCATGATCAACCCCTTATTACCCCGATTGCCACCGCACCAGGGCAATTCGGGATAAGCCGGGTAGAGTCCCGGGACTGTCACATCTAATGGATTCGGCAATTCAGGGCGGCTGCTGGCTGATATTGTTAGTGTGGTTGGCTCGCCATAACGTGGCGCTCCCAATCTTGGCAATACCAGCCTCCAGCCATGTGGCTTTATCTTGGTTGGTATCAAAATTAGGTTAGCCGCAGGTTTTTTTTTTAATTATTTATTTATTTATTTTACAGCACGATATAGACACGCCCACCGGTGGCTGTGATTAGTTGCAGTGAGACAGCTGTCACTCATCGTGGGGGCGTGTCTGACTTCAACCAATCATGGGCGCCGGTGGGCGGGGAAAGAAGGGAATACCAGATTGAATAATGAGTGACAGCCATTTTCAAAAGAGAAAAAGCCGCCGTAGCTTTGTGAGAGCCGTGAAGCGCCGCGCCCGTGATCGGTGAGTAGAAAAGAGAGAGGGATTGTGCTGGGGATGCAGGACGCATGCAAATATGCAACGTGCGCACATAGCCTTACTGTGAAAAGCCACGCTTTTGGTGATCCAACCGTTATCGAACGGTAACTCGAACTGCCGAACTTGAAGCAAATCGTTCGAGTTCGTCGAACGACTCAAACACCGCCCAAAATCACTCAAATTTGAAATTGGCGAACGGTTTGAATCAAACATCGCTCAACTCTAGTGATGTGACATAAACGTTGTGGTGATCTAAAAAGACAACCTGCCCGACTTGAGTCTCGTTGGATTTGGAGGATTAATAGTGTTTGACTTAGGCGGGCTTTGCACACTACGACATCGCAGGCCGATGCTGCGATGCCGAGTGCGATAGTGCCCGCCCCCGTCGCAGCAGCGATATGTGGTGATAGCTGGCGTAGCGAAAATTATCGCTACGCCAGCTTCACACACACACTCACCTGCCGTGCGATGTCCCTGTGGCCGGCGACCCGCCTCCTTGTTAAGGGGGCGGGTCGTGCGGCGTCACTGCGACGTCACACGGCAGCCGGCCAATCAGAGCGGAGGGGCGGAGATGAGCAGGATGTAAACATCCTGCCCACCTCCTTCCTTCCGCATATCCTACGGAAGCAGCAGTGAGGCCGGTAGGAGACGTTCCTCGCTCCTGCGACTTCACACACAGCGATGTGTGCTGCCGCAGGAGCGAGGAACAACATCGGACCGTCGCGTCAGCGTAATCATGGATTCCGCCGACGCTGCACCGATGATACGATTACGACGCTTTTGCGCTCGTTAATCGTATCATCCAGCCTTTACACACTGCGATGTCGCATGCGATGCCGGAAGTGCGTCATTTTCAATTTGACCCCACCGACATCGCACCTGCGATGTCGCAGTGTGCAAAGTGCCCCTTAGAGGCCTAAATGAGATTCTGAGCTATGCTCCCTTTATTTGAGTCCGTTTTTATTTTTTTTGTATTTGTGTTTGTTTTTATGGGTCCTTGTCTAATTATTTTTATTTTTCTTTCTGTTTTTAGTTTTTTAAGTCTGTGCGGGAATATGAATGCATGTGGTTACATTGGGCAATTTATCCAGGCAAAATCTGCAGTTGATACAAAAGGATTGGAGTTATATGCTTTTAATTTTATTGTCTTTTATTTTTCTCCATACATAATGCACTTTGTATTGTATTCACCTGTTTATACATTTTTTTATGTTTAAGGTTTTATCTATACAGTAGGTACCTATTCACTTTTTTAAGAGTTTTTACATATATGTTTATATTATGCTATTACACATATCACCCATCACATTTTGTATAACACATAATTAATATTTTGATCATTTTATTTATTTTTTGCTAATGATTTTCACATCTATCATGTTCAGTTATCATTGATTCTAATTTTCATTGTTTTTTAACCATGAGTTTTTTAATCACAGACTATGGCTGTATTGATTGGATACTTTTTCTGTACATATTTTTATAAATGTTTTTCCACATCTTTTCACTATTCAGCAAAAGAGGTCTATGCAGTTATGTTCATATATTTTCATGTCCCTTACTTTCATTCATTTCTTTTAATAATTCATTTCAACTATATTTTGTATTCTTTTATATTGGTTACCTTTGATACACATTATGTATTTATTTCTAGGAATTGATCCAAAAACAGTGTTATTTTGACATATATATATATATATATATATATATATATATATTTATTTATATATTGGTTTGGACATATCTTACAAACCCGACACCTTCAGATCATAAACCCCTTTTTTATATTTTGTCTGTATAACCATTCACGTGTCACTTTACTTAGCATTTTTGTGTCCATTAATTACTATGCACGAGACACTTTGTCTTTAAATTAATTTAATCAGCGATTTTTGTAATCATTATGAATATGACACTTTAATTTATTGGGGTTACTCCTGTTTCTCAATTTATTGAACCAACCAGAATTTAAGAGAAGAGAAAAAGTCCAGCTCACCAACCGTCCTGCTGATATTATCCAGTTCCTGCGCACGGAATATGGCTAGGCAGCCGTACAATGTAGAAAAAAGCAGCAAATTTCCAGCGCCAGGAGAAGCTTAATTAAAAGTCCACTTTATTATGAAAAATAAAATAAAAAACAGCAGGTACAGCATATGTCGGATGGGTTACAGAACAACGCGTTTCGACGCTCAGGTCTTAATCATGTTCTGACATTAAATGCGACCATCTTCCTTTTGTTGGATCTCTCCACCGTTAATAATTCTAAACACATGTGTGGGTCGTAATAGGCAACTCCCAAAGTGGTGGTGGAGAGGGATCCCACAGAATGGAAGAAAAAAGTTCAAGATATATACAAAATTGTTATAAGAAAAGCAGTATTCTCATATGATACTTTTAAAATATGGATATCCACTATGGATTTGATATATACAGTCCTACATGAATATAATTCATACATATAATTCTTAGTTTAACATAGATTTGTAAAAACATTTTTTTTGTTTTTTTATTATATATATATATGTATAAATCAAAGGACAATAAACAAACCACATTATAACTGTATGATTAAATAGAGTGGCAAAAAGCAGGATATAGGTATATTTTTGCAACAGTCAAAAAGACAAAAAATGGGTGTTGATCCTATAGGAAAAGTGGGATATAAGATCCATCAGTGCAGTGATACATAAAGAGGATAGATAGAAACCGCACATGGTCTAAACCAGGTTATACGGATTTTTTGTTCACTTGTTCATGAAACTTTTGATCATCACTATTATAATAATTCAATCAGGGAATGTATATATATTCTCAAATCCATAAAGGACTGCATTAGTGAATTTATAGCAAATTTATAATAGGTAAATTTTCCCCTTGTATAGCATTCAAAATGATTTTTTTATATATATATACATTTTCTGCATTTGTTTTTTTTTTTTAAAAAGTCAGATTAATTTATTTTGATACTATTTTAGTTCAATAATGCAGTATTAAATCCTGGCAATTATTCAGACCGTTCGGGTTTCTTGTATTGAGGGTGAGGATCCAGAAGGATTCTCTATTAAGAAGTTTCCTTCTATGATCTCCACCCCTAATCGGTCTGTAAACCTGTTCAATACCCATAAACTGAAAACCACTGACATCTCCCTTGTGAATAGAGGCAAAGTGTTTGGATACTGCAGAAATCGCAATTGCGTTCTGTTTGGAAACATCAGAAAGATGTATAGAATTTAAGTACAGCTGAATGTAGTTATAATCTAAAA
The DNA here is from genome assembly GCF_048569485.1 of Anomaloglossus baeobatrachus. Classification (NCBI taxonomy): domain Eukaryota; kingdom Metazoa; phylum Chordata; class Amphibia; order Anura; family Aromobatidae; genus Anomaloglossus; species Anomaloglossus baeobatrachus. The sequence continues at coordinate 287,330,294 of NC_134356.1, read as the reverse complement.
TGGAGATTTTCCTATATATTTACACTTTTAGGCTATGTGCGCACAGTGCGTTTTTTGCGGCGTTTTTGCGCATTTTTCGGGTGCATTTTTGGCCTCAAAACTGCATGACTTTGCTTCCCCAGCAAAGTCTATGAGTTTTAATTTTTGTTGTCCGCACACAACTGTTTTTTTAAGCTGCGTTTTTGAGCTTGAAAAAAAAATGGATATGTCAATTCTTTCCTGCGAAAAATGCAGAGATCAAAAACGCAGCAAAACGCAGCCAAAAACGCACCAAATCGCGGTAAAAACGCATGCGTTTTTTGATGCATTTTTTCGACGCAGGTGCGTTTTTGTGCGTTTTTAGCGGGCAAAAACGCACAAAAACGCAGCGTCAAAAAAACGCAACGTGCGCACATAGCTTTAGCTGTTTTTTGCTTTTTCTGCATCGTGTGTCCAATATTAAGCCCTGTATCCCTGTGTTTATCCTGACCTACCACACATGCTTTTATGTATTAAGTATTTTTGACTAACAATTTAACTAAAATATATTTTTAAGAAAATCTCTTGTTTTCTTTTTGGGTATTTACTAATATTCATAGTTGAGCCGGGTCTAACTTCTTTTCTACTCCAAACCCGACAATCTGCAGGTTCGCCCATCACTACCGTTAAGTCATCATCCTTATTTCCTTACCTTCTTGTAACAAAAAATTCAGTTTTATTATTTTGGCTTATCCTTGGATGCATCAAAACTTCCACTTTATGGCTCAGTGGTTAGCACTGCAGTCTTGCAGCATTGGGGTCCTGGGTTCAAATCCCAGCAAGGACAACATCTGCAAGGAGTTTGTATGTTATCCCTGTATTTCTATGGGTTTCCTCTGGGTACTCCGGTTTCCTCCCACACTCCAAAGACATACAAATAGGGAATTTAGACTGTGAGCCCCAATGGGACAGTGTTCCTGATGTATGTAAAGCGCTGTGGAATATGTTAGCGCTATATAAAGGTTTATTATTTTATTATAAATCCCTTGTTGAAAAATCCTTTGCAATTGTCTTAGTTATTAGTTTGTAAGCTTGCCTGATAAAGGAGTCTCTGTGCTCCAATAGCTTTCAAACATATTTTTCTGGTTAACCAAAAAAGGTATCACTCATGAAATTCTTTTGTCTTTTTTGCATAAAAGTATTTACATAGATTATTCTGGCTAATATGATACTAATATATACTATTTTTTATTATTCATTATACTTTTGATTTTAAATTGATTGCTTTCATTGCAAATAAAATTCTTAATCGCTCACAACAAAAATAAACCTGTTTTTCCATTTTCAAATATTATTAATGGGTACTGATATTTTAACATAAAGAATCATACAGTTTAAAGAGAATTGAGGGTGTATTAGAAGGTAAAATGTTAAATTGTTAAGCAATAAATGTAATATTAATATTGATATTAATTTATTGCAATTTTGAATTAGCCAATCATGTTGGCCAGCATATTACTGTGGTTCCTTAATGATTGCAAGATATAAGGAGGGTTTTTAAAAATAGTGAAACACTTGTAGAGCTAGAAAACTATTTTCATGGAATGTGTAGTGTACCAATTAATACCTCATATCAGTACAAAGCAAACAAGCAATTACACTATTTATAATGAGAATTATAACCCATTTGCAATATTGTTTTCTGTTGTGCTGGAAACATTCATTTAATTAACTTTCTAATATGATAAAACTACTTAATCAGCAGTCATCTCATTGCAAAGGCACTGAGTCGTATAACAATAAGGAGATCTGGTCTAAAATATGGGTGATGAAGAACAACGTGTTCAGACCTGTCGTAAAAGCTTTTGTTAGAACTTTTTTTTCCCAAATCTGTGTATATATTCATGTTGTGTAGTTTGTATGTGTTAATATACCCATACTGAAGTCTTCTCTGGTATCCTGTGCCTCTCCAGACTTTTTCTGAGTGACATTACTGGTCTTGAAATGGTATTTAAAATTTGGGACTATAGCAACATTTTTATGAAAAAAATAATATTTAATTCTCTTGGCCCAATATTATAAAATTCAGAGGTCCACTTGTGTGTTTAATATTTTCACCAGGCCCCAAAATAAATTTCTTGAGGGTTGTAGTTTCCAAAATGTGGCCACTTGTGGGGGGTAATATGCTGTTTTGCTACTTCAGGGGCTCTCAAAATGTGACATCTGTAATCCAGAAGAAAATAAACAAAAATAAATTTTAACTTCATTGAAGTGTCAGCATAAAGGTTTAATATGTATACTGGCCAAAGTTTGGTAAACTTTGGACCTTAGTCATGGCCTGTCTCTATCAAAGAGCTTAATCTGCAGTACTGATCATAGTATAGACAGTCCATGACCAAGATTCACAGATGACCCAAAGGTTGGCCTTTATACATACTGGAGCTTTGGAGCACTTGAATAAAGTGAAACTTCATTTTCTGATGGTATCTCTTAGAGTGACATGGTTATTTTCTTCTACATTTTTGTGGACTTTCACCACCACTGTAGCACACTCACTGAACCGGTTGTGCCTAATCATTATATCCAATGACATCTGCAATCTAGTCCAGCCAAATTTGCAATAAAAAAATCAAATAGCATTTCTTCATTATTGAGCTCTTACAACTAATGGTATCAGGGAACTCAGGAGAGAAACATGCACAACAAATTGGGTGGTCCACATTCTCCTGTTACCTTTGTGAAAATTACAAATTTTGTGCTAAAGCAACATATTTGTGAAAATAAATGTAATATTTCATTTTTGCAGATTTTTCATTTTCACAAGAATACCAGGAGAAGCTGCTGCATATCTCATATGTGGTCAGAAACTACATTTGTGCACATGGCATGGGTCGGAGGAGAAGGAGGGATATTTGATTTTTGGAGCACAATTTTTGATAGAATAGATTGCAAGTACCATGTCTTATTAGGAGAACCCTTGAGATGGCATAATAGTTGAAAGTCCCCCAAAATGACCGAATTTTAGGAAGTATGCTCTTCAAAGAACTCATTTAATGGTGTATTGAGAATTTTAAACTTACATCATTCACTGAATTTTATTGGACTGTGAAAATGAAACATTAAATTTTTTCCAATAAAATATTTTTTTAGCCCCAAGTTTAATGAGCCAATAGGAGAAAATAGATCACAAAATTTGTTATGTAATTTCTACTGAGTTTGTCAATACCCCTGATGTAGTCATAAGCTACTTTTGATGTACATTGCAAAGCTCAGAAGGTAAGAAATGCCTTATTGATATGCAGATTTTGATGGATGGGTTTGTGTGTGCCATGTCCCATTGACAGGGCCCTGGAGGTGCCAAAATCGCAGAACCCTCCAATAAGTGATTACATTTTGTACACTGCACCCTCAAAGAATTCATTTAGAGGTGCAGTGAGCATATTGACACAACTGGTGTTTCACAAAATGTTATACCATTGAGTGGTGAAAAAAAATACATTTTTATCACTAAAGTGTTGATTTACCACCAGATTTTACAGTTTCACAAGAAGATATTGGTAAAAAAAAGGCCACATAACTTGTTACACAATTTCTATTGAATGTAGCAATGTGTGTCATATGTGGTTGTACAACACTGTTTGGCAAGGCACGTTAGGTAGGAAACCCACTTTAAGGGACCAAATTTTTGGCAACTACACCGTTGTGAGAATTGATTTATAGGTGTAGTGATAATTCTGATTTCATGGGTTATTTCTTCTTTTAAACCCGCATGGATACTGAGAAAATTTCACTTTAAAATTGCCATTTGTAGTACCCAATACATGGTTGTGTCCATGATATTGTGCCCAGTTTGTGCTTCTGGAGAAATACTCTCCTTAAATTAAATGGGCTCTCCTTGCTGCAATAATGTCAAATATATGAATGCTAGCTGTTGTTTAGGCATATTGGGGGACTCATAAAGGAGGAAAATTTGGATATGGGTGTGCCGATTTTACTGAATTTATTTTGGGTGCAGCCATGTTGCTTTTCCTTACTCTTTGTGCAACCAGTAACGTGGACACCCCCTATATTTCCATTAAACGATAACGTACTTGAGTGTAGACTTGTTTTTTTGTGAATTGAACTGAAGCTTTTAATGGTAGCTCTTTAGTGTACATAACATATGGTTACTCTTAAGTCTCGGGTCACATTTATCCTGTGCTGTATACTGAGCACTTTCATTGGGGTTCTATCTATATCTATGAAACATGTGCTTCAGACATCAATGCATTCATTTACTAATGAGGAAGTGGAGTAATATTAATGCTGTCTAGCCTCTGTTCAACAGTGTACATCTTTTTTGAAGTGCACAAAACTGTGGTTGACTGGCTAGACAGTGTCCAAAATTTCTCCACCTGCCTCTTATAGGAAAGGTTTAATCAGAGGTATTCATCTAGATAAGGTATTTCAGAGATTTACTGTACATGCAAATCCCTCTGTAAGTGCTCAGCTTAGAGAGCAGGATAAATGTGAACCTAGCGTTATTCCAGTCTTTGGGAAGTTTGAACAAAGCAGGCCAAAATTTTATTTTTTATTTTATTTATGCCATTCATCATGTGGTTTAGTGATAAAATGTATTTTTTCCAATTACAGACATACAAAATTTATATAAAGAAAAAAAATGGTTTAAAAGAATTGAGTGTACTCAGCCTTTCATTGGCAAACTTCAAAGATGGTAATAATAGCAAGCATGTATAAGTGCTATACCATGCCTGATGAAGAGACCTGCGTAGTCTCGAAAGCTTGCTATTATTGCCATGTTTTCAGTTAGGCATTAAAAGGTATCAAACACTGAGGAATCTCAGGTCTTTTAAACAATTTTTTTTATCCCTACCAGCTAATATGGTACAAAGATATATTGATATATTTTACCTGTATCAAGATTTATATTTGTATCTTAGCTTTTGCCACTGTTACCCACAAAAACATTTAATGGAAATAAAAAAAAAAGCTTTGTTTCTAATTTCGTAAAACATTATATATATATATATATATATATAATGTTTTATGAAATTAGAAACAAAGTTTTTTTTATTGCTCTTATTGAAAATGGATGAAAAAAACAAATTGAAATCCATGTTCAAAATGTATAAAAAACAAATATACAAAAAAGGAGAGAGAATGTTTAGCATGACATATACCTCTGAACAGTCCAAAGAGAGGGGGCATTCATCAAGTGTCAACATATATGAATGAATTAAATGGAAAAAAAATTGTATACCTGAATTTAGGTCTACCCATTCACTCTTTTCCCATTCATCCAGTTAGTGCGGTAGTTTTTTACTCAATACAATCAAGAGTTGTTTGAAAGCTAAAGGTCAACTCAAAGTTAAAGCACATAACCAAGGAAACCAAGTAGATTCTTCAGAAAAGTCTTGAATGGTCTATTCAGGTTGGAATAATATATTTAGATTTGAATGTTCTATTAAACATAGACCTTGATAACAGAGAAAACTTGATTTGATGGCAGATTAATGTTTTCTTGGATGAATTAATCCAGGTGCACAAAAGCTGTTAAAAACTTGCACAAAGCATTATTTGAAGATTGAATAAACACATTAATGTATCTGACATGACTTACCTTGTTTTAAGGTATTACACCAGAAAACCATCTGCCAGTTTAACCCCTTGTGAACCTAAAGAATATATTTCTGTCATTAGTTGATATGAAATGTTTGAAGCAGAATCAGTAGCTGAGCCCACTTGATAGAAGACATAGCCGACATCTGTCTGTAGTTACAGCAACTATTGTGGGCTTTAATCAATGTAGCTTAATCACTTAATTGCAAACTTCCAATCTAGCAGTAAACAGTTTGGATAATACTGTATGTCAGCCGGGGGCTTGGTGAAGACCCTCTGTAACTGCCATTATCTTCCTCCTGTGAAGCTAAGGGTACCTTCACACTTTAGCGATGCAGCAGCGATCCGACCAGCGATCTGACCTGGTCAGGATTGCTGCTGCTTCGCTACATGGTCGCTGGTGAGCTGTCAAACAGGCAGATCTCACCAGCGACCAGTGAACAGCCCCCAGCCAGCAGCGACGTGCAAGCGACGCTGCGCTTGCACGGAGCCGGCGTCTGGAAGCTGCGGACACTGGTAACTAAGGTAAACATCGGGTATGGTTACCCGATGTTTACATTAGTTACCAGCGCACACCGCTTAGCTGTGTGTGCAGGGAGCAGGGAGCCACGCACACTGAGTGCTGGCTCCTTGCTCTCCTAGCTACAATGCCCATCGGGTTAATTAACCCGAAGTGTACAGCAGCTACATGTGCAGAGAGTCGGAGCCGGCAGCACAGGCAGCGTGAGAGCTGCGGAGGCTGGTAACTAAGGTAAATATCGGGTAACCACCTTGGTTACCCGATGTTTATCTTAGTTACCAGCCTCTGCAGCTGCCAGACGCCGGCTCCTGCTCCCTGCTCGCTTCATTTGTCGCTCTCTCGCTGTCACACACAGCGATCTGTGTGTCACAGCGGGAGAGCGCCTTTGAAGAAAACGAACCAGGGCTGTGTGTAATGAGCAGCGATCTCGCAGCAGGGGCCAGATCGCTGCTCAGTGTCACACACAACGAGATTGCTAATGAGGTCACTGCTGCGTCACAAAAAGCGTGACTCAGCAGCGATCTCGGCAGCGAGCTCGCTGTGTGTGAAGCACCCCTAATCCACTGTGGTATTGTAATATATGGCATAGAAGGAATCAAATAACAAGTTTAAATTCCTAATAGGAGTCTTCAAAATAAATTACAAATGAAAAAAAGTTTTTTAAAAATAAAGCAAAAAAAATTAAAATATTAAAACATTTCAATTACCTTCATTTTTCTCAAGATAATGACAAAGAAATTAACAATAAAAAACATACCGTATTTTTCAATTTATAAGACGCACTTTTGTTCCCCCAAATTTTGGGGGAAAGTAGGGTGTGCGTTTTATAAACCGAATATACAGATTATATACTGCAGGGTCCAGGGGAGGTGGGGGCCGCTCTGGAGCGGTGCTGGGGGCTGCTGGGGGGGGGCTGGTGGAGGCTGGTGAAGCTGCGGGAGGGAGCCTTTGATCTCCTGCTCCCGCTCATATAATATGCACAGCCGCTGTCCATCACTGTGGTGCTGAAACCGCATCGCGGCGATGGGCTGGGGGAGCTGCGCATATTATATCTGCCTGTGCTCCCTTTTATCGCACATGCACCCCTGTGTTAGATATGGCCCCCATGCTGCTGCCCATAGTAAAATAAAAAAAACTCTTTTCTTACCCCCTCCAGCATGTCTCCCCGGTCTCCCTCCTGGTGATGTGATCATGCACGCAGAGATGTCACTCTGCTGTGCCGATCACATGACCAGGACATGAACCAGGAAATGCAGGCAGGAGGCCAGAGCTCAACCCCAAGGAGGGGGACACGAGGGAGCACAGTGCTGGAGAAGGTAAGGAAAGAGTTTATTTTACTAAAAGCAGCAGCATGGGGGCGATATCTAACACAGGGTGATGTGTGCCAGCCACAGGGGGCAGCGTGTGCCAGCCACAGGGGGCCGTGTGTGCCAGCCACAGGGGGCTGTGTGTGCTAGCCACAGGAAGACACGTGTGCCAGCCACAGGGGGCAGTGTGTGCCAGCCACAGGAGGCCATGTGTGCCAGCCACAGGGGGCCGTGTGTGCCAGCCACAGGGGACAGTGTGTGCCAGCCACAGGGGGCCATCTGTGCCAGCAACAGGGGGCCGTGTGCCAGCCATAGAGGACGTGTGCCAGCCATAGGGGACATGTGGCATCACTGGGGGACGTGTGCCAGCACAAGGGGGCTATATTCAATATAAGGTGGCCATATCCAGATTAAGGGGGCTAATTTTAGAATGGGGGGCTATGAGGGACATATACTCTATATGATTTGTTAGACGGACACTGGCATTATAAGATGGACCCCATTTATTAAAAAAAATTCTCTATTCCTTCACCAAATTTGGGGGTGCGTCTTATAATCCGGTGCATCTTATAAAGCGAAAAATCCGGTACATAGTATTGCCACTTATTAAATCCCAGGTTGAGGGAATTTGATTTTGAAGCCTTATTTACTTTACTAACTAACCTCTAAACATAAAAAAATAAACAAAAGAAATCTAGAAACTAGTTTAGTGCTTACGCAACTTATAAAGCTATAAACACTTTTAGTGATCTTGAGGTAAAAAGTATTTTTGGTATGGTTGCTAACTGATTGCAGTCATATCAGGGTTGTTCAATGAAACAGTGAACGTGTCCAATTTTTTACCCGGACCACAATTTGTCTCACAGCTTTGAATGGCACTTGGCAATTTAAGTTTATAGGTCACTGAAAAAAACCAATGAAAAATAGAGTCTGGCTCACTCAGATATAGATAGTGCCTCTGAGAAAAAAAACACTATAATCAAAAATTAGCTCGGGCACACAGAAAAAGTAAGAGTCTGAAACAATGCTTCTTTTGAATTTCAGTAGACTTTTTTATTGATGCAAAGGACATGACAAAAACTGACGTTTCGGCCTGCACATATAGGCCTTCCTCAGAGATGGTCTATATGAAAAATGGAAGAGATATGTATTCGAGTCACTACTCAAAGCGATACCATCATGATAGATACGAATGCCTTTGTAAACATCAAAAGCTGCAATAGGTTACACACCGGTAGTCAATAGCTACCAGCGGGGGTCAGTATTTATGGTACTACTGGAGGTGTATGAGGTAGCAAAACTGCGATAAGTTCCTGGTAGTGGAGAAACTCCAGTGCACCGCAGGACTCATACCGGCATTCACACTGGAGTTTCTCCACTACCAGGAACTTATCTCGTTCCTCTTATCCTATTTCCTGCTTCAGGATTGACTGTTTACATTGCAAACTAGGATTAAGATTATAAACATTAAGCGCTGTGCGCCCTTGGGCATTGGCCCATTCTCTAGTGAGAGTCAGAGAATCTTTTTGCATAGTAGTGTCATTGAGCGGTATGTGTAACCTTTTGGCTATATGATTTCCCTACTGTATAAGGTTATTATCAGTGGATTCTGTCTACTTTCGCATATTCAGACCACATACAAGGGCACTAGCACGTGCCGGACTGGCAGTTTTGCTACCTCATACACCTCCAGTAGTACCATAAATACTGACCCCCGCTGGTAGCTATTGACTACCGGTGTGTAACCTATTGCAGCTTTTGATGTTTACAAAGGCATTCGTATCTATCATGATGGTATCGCTTTGAGTAGTGACTCGAATACATATCTCTTCCATTTTTCATATAGACCATCTCTGAGGAAGGCCTATATGTGCAGGCCGAAACGTCAGTTTTTGTCTAGTCCTTTGCATCAATAAAAAAGTCTACTGAAATTCAAAAGAAGCATTGTTTCAGACTCTTACTTTTTCTGTGTGCCCGAGCTAATTTTTGATTATACTGAAAAAAACCAGACCGTGCTTGAATGAGATTCAAATGCACTCCGCTTTTCGCAGACTGACAGAATGAAGAAGATGGAGAGACATTTTTTTTATTTTCCACATCCAATAAAAATGGATTACTATCTGAACAAACTCTGATCAGAGACTTATTAGTGTTATTGAGCCGTTTATTGAACTGTAAATTCAATATCTTCAAATTTTTGCAAAGTAATATTACTAATTCATTTTAAGGTTTTGCTTAAAGAGGAAACGTAATGTATACTTAAGGCCACGTCTAAGCGACATTGCTAGCAACATCTCTGCTGAGTCACGTTTTTTGTGACGCAACAGCGATCTTGCTAGCGATGTCATTATGTGTAACATCCAGCAATGACCTGGCCCCTGCTGTGAGGTCGCCGGTTGTTGCTGAATGTCCTGGACCATTTTCTTCAAAGGCGATGTCATGCTGGGCAGGACACATCACTGTGTTTGACACTGTGTAACAGGGTCCCAATGACAGCAGAAATCGTTATACAGGTCGCTACTGCGACCTGTATCGTTACTGAGTTGTTGGTAAGGTCTCACTGTGTGATATCTCACCAGCGACCTCCTAGTGACTTACCAGCGATCCTTATCAGGTCGCATCATTTTCGGGATCGCTGGTAAGTCTCTAAATGTGACGGGGGCTTAACAGTAGAGCAACAACAATCGAATGAGTCTACTTTCATATCATTATCTGGATAGCCTTTTATAGGCAGATGGATAACCCTTGCTATTTGTTGTGATGAATGCAATCTATTTGTTTATATGATTCATATAATTTAAAGCACAGTACTTTCACCAAGTACATCTTTTTTTTCTGTCAGTACTATTGACTGTAAATATATTCATCAAGTAACACTTATACTGAAAATAAATGATCTATTGTACCTTGAAAAAAAAATCTTATAACCTTATTAGAACATATATAGGAAGTTCATTATTTCTTACTGAATGAGTATAATTCTATTACAACCTTGTGCTATTTATGGAGAGATTCTGATGAAAGCTTTAAAGCAAACACATTATTTATGCATCACTTATATAAAAAAAATGACAGATATGAATTATACAGAGTATAATTATGCAACCTTATGTATCCACACAGTTATATGTGTATTTACCAATATACAGTACAAGATGTTAAGACCATCATCCATTTCTTATAAAGATTAAATAGATTTTAACCAAATAATTTCAATGGAACAGTTTTCTTTCTTGATGTAAAAAGCAACAATAAAGTAAATATCAGATCAAAATTATAGATGAGAAAACCTGCAGAGATGTTCAGGTTTGGCGTGTCTGGTCAGAGTTAAACAAGAAAGCCAGGTTGGAGACCCCCTGACACCGAACCACATATAAGTCTATGAGGACCCAAACTTTAGTACTATGGTAGTAATGGCTAGGGGGCTGTAAAATGAAGCAAAACAGAGACTAAAGCAGGGCAATTATTATTACTGAGATTCTGCAAGACTGTTACACAGCTTCCAGGTCTGCTCATTAAGTTTAATGAATATTCACTGCATCCCCGGCTCACCCTCTGTGACTGCATCTGTGATTGGTTGCAGTTAGACTATGCCCCCATCCTCTGTGCCAGTGTCTGTGAATGGTTGCCCTCACACTAGCTGCCTGAGTCCCCAAAGTGGAGTGTAAAATAAGTAAATAATTGGAAAAAATAGCGTAGGGTTCCCAGTATTTTGATACCCAGCACAAATAAAGCAAACAGCTGGAGGATGAAGTCCAAGCTGTGTTCATTATCTTGGCTGTGTGTCAAAATACTAGGAACCCCAAGGTTTTTTTTCAATTATTGAAAAAAATAGTTTAAAAAATGTGTGGGGTCCACCCCAATTTTGATACTAAGCCAAGACTAAGAAGCTCGTATTCTCAGACTGGGGTGGCCCGTGGTTGCAGCCTAAAAATAGAAGCCTGCAGCCACCCCAAAATTTGCGCATTCCATTAAATGCACCAATCCGGGTGCTTACCATGCTAATCCCAATTGCCCTGGAGAGATGGCAATCAGGGTAATGTAAGAGGCTAATGACAGCTGTGATTTGTAATGGGTAGGGGGTCTATGATAAAACACACCAAAAACACGTCAAAAACACATTGCATCGTTGTTGTGTTTTTCCACCAGAAGATGCTGATTTGGTGCAGAACTTTCTGTAACAAAATTCTCGACATGCACACATAGCCTAATAAGGTAATCCAGCATTGAGTTCAATTAGTTCACCTAAGGTGAGTTCAATGAGTTCCATAAGTTCATCTCAGTCGAGTTCACCTGAGGTCACAGCTTGGGTAAGCGACAGCTGTGACCTCAGGTGAATTCACTGACATCACCGCTCTCACAGCTGTGGTTTTGTCAGTGTGTGGACGCTGCACGTTTTCTAATGTAACGGCACACTGCAACCTCAGGATGTAGAAAGCTGGGATTGTCATGGGATGTTGTGGTGTGGATTAAATCGAAGCTCAAGGGATGTTTTGTGGTTAATATATTGAAGAAAGAGGGTATTTTTGTTTAAATATTTTTTTTTCTGTTTTGTGTTTATTTCTTTTTACTTAAACGATTATTAAAAATACCCCTACCCATTACTTATCTACTGCTTCATGGCAGCTGCAATTTTTTGACAAATCACAGGTGTCATTACCCTTTATATTACCGCATTTTAAACCGATCTGGGGCAATTGAGATGAGCAGGGTAGATGCCAGGATTGGCTCATCTAAGGTAATGCACTAATTCTGCAATGGCTACAGGCTGCTATTTTTAGGCTGGGGAGGGCCCAATAACCATGGCTCCCAGAGCATAAAAATACCAGCCCCCAGCTGTATGCTTTATCTTGTTTGGTAATCAAAATTGGAACTACACACTATTTTTTTTTAATTATTTTACTTAAATAATTTAAAAAAGCCACTTGGGATCCCTCATATTTTCATACACAGCCAAGATAAAGCAGACCACTTGGAGCTGCAGCCTTCATCTGTCTGCTTTATCTGCACTGGGAATCAAAATAAGAGTGAATGCTCGACAACCAATCCCAGACGCTGTCTCAGAGGGTGAGTGAAGGAAACAGGGAATATTCATAATATTATAATATTCATGAGCAGACCAGGAAACAGTGTAACAGCCGTGCAGAAACTCGGCAAGCATAATTGTCCTACTTTAAACCCCATTTTGTTTTTATTTACTTTTTTTTTTATCCGGGCAGCTAAAACACGAACAGTAACACGGACTTCCCTGAGAAGTCCATGTTCAGGGTCTGTGCACGGACAAAAAACTATTCATATTTGGTATACCTTTAATCGCACTGGCTTGAGAACTTTACTGCCAGGTCAATTTTAATTGAATGCTGTAAATAAATAAGAAAAATTGTAGAATTGCATTTTTTCTCGCTTTTAAGTACATCATGTGAAATAATAGATTGTGTCAATCAAAAATACAACCATCCTGTAAAAAACAAGCCCTCACGTGGCTTCATTGACTGAAAAATGAAAACATTATGGCTCTTAGGGGCACTTTGCACACTACGACATCGCAAGCCGATGCTTGCAATGTCGAGTGCGATAGTCCCCGCCCCCATCGCAGCTGCGATATCATGGTGATAGTTGGTGTAGCGAACATTATCGCAACGCCAGCTTTACATGCACTCACCTGCCCTGCGACGTCACTTTGGACGGCGACCTGCCTCCTTATTAAGGGGCGGGTTGTGCGGCATCATAGCAACATCACACGGTAGGCGGCCAATAGAAGCGGAGGGGCAGAGATGAGCGGGACGTAAACATCCCGCCCATCTCCTTCCTTCCGCATAGCTGGTGTGAGCCGCAGGACGCAGGTAGGAGATGCTCCTGCGGCTTCACACACAGCGATGTATGATGCCGCTGGAACGAGGAACAACATCATAACATCGGTCATTTCCAAATTCTGAAAATGACCGACGCTACACCGATGATACGATTACGACAATTTTGCGCTCGTTAATCGTATCAAAAAGGCTTTACACACTACGATATCGCCTGTGACGCTGGATGTGCGTCACTTTCAATTTGACCCCACCGACATCGCACCTGCGATGGCGTAGTGTGCAAAGTGCCCCTTAGAAGGAGAGGAAAACCTGCAACCACAGAAATTAAAAAATCACCCGATCTTTAAGCAGCTAAAGTGAATTTTCTACATCAGCCAATTACTTTAAAATGTCATTTACGAAATTGATATTTCATACGTAAATAACCTAAAATAAAAATATCATTTCAACTAGCAATGTTCTTTAAGAATTCATATGTAATGTATTCAACTGGCATCTTCATGATGCATTTTATATATGGATCATTTGTATTTTACAGTACATAATTTTCACTTTAAGTTCAGCCACCTCAACAAAAAATGTGCAATTCTCTCTTACACCAAATAGGTGATACTTTTATGCTCTAGGTGCTTAAGTGTAAATGCAGGAACACAGCGTTACTTTATTTGTATCTAAAGTACTAATTAATTAAGTAAAGACAATACTGCTCTATTACAGGCAGATTATTCTGTAAAATTACTGGATTTTTAGATACGTAAAACAGCTTTATTAATCGCTGCGTAATCTTTTGAAACCATCTAAAATTAGTACACCAAGTGCACAGCATGAATATGATGTTTTGGATATTTAGGAAAATGCTTAAATTAATGTAGCATTTATCTCTAATAACTATTGTTTTATCTATTTCCATTGTTGTTCCTGCCTCCATCTTAAAGGGGTTGTCACACAAACAAAGTACACGTTAATCAATAGATTTTTGAAATAATAAGTTGTACAATTCAGTGTGTTAAAAACATGTTCCTATGCTGAGATAATAGTATAAATGCAATGTGTAATGTCTGTGTTTGGTCATGCAGGAAGCAAAAGAGTATATAAAAAGGACAGAAAGGGATTGTAGATTAATCCTTCGGTGGTGTTAAACATTTCATTGCCTGTTTTTTTCAAATATGTTTTACCTCACAGAAACCAGCAGCTGTGATCCTAGAATCCTATGCTGCCATAGCCATATAATCACTTATTCTTCCTCCTCTGCTCAGGAAATGTGGTACATACAGTATGTGCCAACCATGCTCCTGGATGGTCAGAAACAGCCATCACACAGTACATAGCAGAGACATACATGTTAAACTGGCACATCATGGCCACTTCTGCTACTGCCAGTGCTGCTATACGTCTACATCTATCTTTTGTGATTATCTAGTATGTTGTGTAGCTATACTGTACTGCTGCTGGAAAGAGTATATTATTCAATATACACAAACATTAAATTGTTTCCAAAATAAGAATATTTTTTTTTATCAGATTGTTGATAAGAATTCCTTTTTTCACTTTGGAAGCAGCTAACCTGTTGCTGTATTATAAATTAAGGAATAATATTTGGACAGCTTAACCCCTTAATGACCACCAATACATTTTAAAGCAATGGCAGTTAAATGTACTTCTTCACTGGCGTTTTAAAATGGCATAAGAAAGAATGGTATAGCGCCCCCCATCATCAGAACATCCCCAAGGTTTCAGCTTCCAGGGTTAGCTGAGACCCTGAAGAACATGATCCAGGCTATTTATTCCGGTCCCCAGTTGCATGATTGTCGTTATATACCGTATAATGATGATGATGTAAAAGTAAATTATAGTGCCAGTAAAAAATGATTCCTCTCCTATCTGACATGATCAAACATGTCAGGTGAGAGAGAAATAACTTCCCCTGATGCCCCCAGTCCCCCAGTGTGGCCACAGTGCCCCCCAGCAACCCTTTACCTCCTGAGCTTTGAAAATGGCAAGTGCATGAGTTATGCACCCACCAAAATTATCCTCCTCTAATTTCTCTGCCATCTGAGATGGGAGAGAAAAGTCCTCCCCATGTCCTCCAGGTCTCTCCATGTCACCCATTGTCCTCCCTCAAGCCACCCCTACCTTCATCAGCGACGAGTCCCTCATAGCCCCTCCTTCTCCTCTTCTTATGTTAAAATGATGGTTGCATGCAAAAAGAGCCTGCTCTCAGCTGACTCTCTGCAAGCAGTGAGACTGCGGTGATGTCACTGATGTTACAGCAGTTCACACTGCCCTAAGTGTGACCTGGGGAGTGTGGTTGCTGTAATCTCACTGAGGTCACTGTAGGCAAACTCTTCACAGAGTGCCTGCACTTCCTGGACAATGGACAGTAAAGTGCTATCTTTGCAAATTCACCTGTGTGTTTCGCTGGTTATAATTGCACAAACATCAAGGGTGCTCCAACACCTGCACCCAGACACCACCTCTGTAGGAGCCCCCCCACGGGGCACTATACCATCTCCATAAGTGCCACCTCCATCTATTGTCAATTGCTGTGGACACAAGGAAATTATTTAGGGGTCCAGCGATCCACTTCAGCTACCATGACAGTACCATCAGCTGCCAGTTGAATTACTTATCACAGCTTGCCCCTCGGCAACAACTGGCCCCTCTCCCATGGGTCATCGCATAGTAAAAGATTTATTGAGAAAAAAACAATGTTTCTCTCAAATACCTTATGTTGGCAATAGTGCCTGTGAGAGGCGCTATTGCGGACCACTGTTCTCCGCTCCGTGACCACCGGGCTCCGTGACCTCGGGGATCCGGTGACGTCACGTCACGTTCCGGACACATCACATCCCTGCGGCTGGCCCCAGTCTTCCTGACACACTGAGCTGTGGGCAGTGATTCACCGCTTGTCATAGCTCAGTGTGTCTCCTGCTTGCTGCACTCTGATGTGAGGGAGGAGGGAGCAGATGGGCTGTGACGAGCAGTGAGACACCGCCCACAGTATAACACTCACGGACATTGTGGCCAGCCGCGGTGTCAGGAACTTGATGTGACATCACCAGATCCCCGAGGTCACGGAGGTCGGGGGTCACGGAGCAGGGAACAGAGGTCCGCAATAGCGCCTCCAACAGGCACTATTATCAACATAAGGTATTTGAGAGAAATATTGTTTCTCAAAATAATATCGATCTAGACAATAAAAAATATGGGTGAACCACCCCTTTAATAAAACTATCAGCTTGCCGGAGAAAAAACAAGCCAAAACTAAAAATGTTACAGCTCTTTGAAATGGCGACACAAACCCCAATTTATTTTTTATAAAATTTTGAATTTTTTTTTCCATCTAAATATTAAAAAAAAAATCTATGCACTTGTTTTATCCCCATAATCATACTCACCTGGAGAATCATGTTTCAGGGTCACTTTTACTACGGAATAAACTGTGCAATATTGAAACTTAATTTTTTTTCTACTATTTCCTACCACTTCTCCGTACAATGTATTATAAAATGAATGGCTCCATTCAAAAGTACAGTCTATTTGGCAAAGAAAAAGGCCCATACAGCTACGGTATGTAAAAAAAAAGTAAAAGTTCTAAAAGTTCTGTCTTTTGGAGGAAGAGGAGGAACAAACGAAAGCACAAAAATACAAAATCAACGAAATTTAATGGATTAAGAATAGGTTTTTGGTTTTTTTTTTAAACAGTATATTTTATAAGTCCATGAAATATGACATTTGTAGAAACAGCAGAAAAGTGATTTTTAACAAACTAACTTCATCTAGTGATATGCAAAGCCAGTTACGGACCAAGGGAATCAAACTAACCTGCGGCAATATGTCGCTAAAGAATACATGACTGAGTCTGTAAATTAAAAGTAGAAATAAAATCTAAAGTGTGGCAGACGTGCATTCACATTAATTAATGCTGTAAGATTATTTGACTGAATAAGCATCTTGTAGATCACAAGGGTGTCAAGGAAACCACTTTAATCTTTTCTTATATATGACTATCATAATTTTCTTTTTCTTTAAAATTCAAGCTGATGGCGATAGTCATTCTTTGAATTGATATAATGTAAGTGAAGTTCTAATAATCCACAGTGACAGCCACAGTGTTTGGAATAATTGCTAACTGGAAATTCTTTTCTTGTTCTCTGATAATTGATCAATGGGGATGCTGTTGATGATAATCCCGTTAACATTGCTTGTGACTGGCCTTTATGTAAAAAGCTCTCTTCCATATACTTTTTTTTATTGTTATTATTTTTCATGCTGTTGTTCACCTTCTATTAAATTGACACCATTATTTTTTTGTCAGTTCAGTTTGACTAACATTCCAACTGGGAGATTTTTGTATTAAAATAACAATATATAAGTCCTATTCAAAGGAATTTCTGAGTTCTAGCGAATATTACAAATAAAATTATGTTTCCTATTATGTCTGAGCTACACTAACTTTATGAGAATTTTTTGAAATCTTTGTATGAATATTGAAAGCTTCCGTGGATAAAAAGAAAAGAGCTTTGAGGTTGAGGATATTTTACAAATCATGCAGTTTGGTGTGTTAATAAATTCTGAAAGAAAAGGCTAATTCAGATAAAAATGTTATGTTAACCCTTTAAGTGCATTACTTTAAAACGATCAAAATTGTCCAGGTCAGTGCTTTCAGGCCATCGACAGGAGCTGCGCAGAATTTCTGATCGTCCAGGATCCTGTGGTCTTCTTATGATTGCTTTGTTATGAGCTGCCACCTGTGCACCACATGGAACACAGATGTCAACATAAGGCCTCAGTTCCACTTGCGTTCTGCACGGACGTGTGCAATTTGATAAAACATCGGATTGCATTCGCAGCAGTGCAAAACTCTGGTGCAGTGTCCATCTGCGATTGATATCTCATGCCATATCGGTTTAAGCAATGAATCACAGCATGTTGCATTTAGCAGTGAATCTCCAATCACACGCACCGATACAAGTCTATAGGTGTGTGTGAAACGTCGGACTGCACTCGCATGTCATCTGACTGCAGTGCGATGTACGCAGAAACAAGTAGCGGAGGAAATGGGGAGAAAGTACTCCTCCCCTCTTCTCCGCAGCTGTGATCCGATTGCAATATCGGATCACAGTCGTATGACCCTCAGCTGATGCTTACAGCAGAGGATCATTAGCACATCACTCCCGATGCTCTCGCATCTGAACCTATGCACAAATAGATCCAGGCTCTAACAGATGAATCCAACCGTGCACTGAGGAACTCATAAAGTCAAGAATTTCATGCAGCTTATGTCCATGGCCACAGAGCAATTACCTGAACAATGGACCAGGGTTGTATGACACAATCCACTCATCTCTACTGGAACTGCCTTGATCAGATCGACATAATCGCTAAATAGACATTATTATTTATCTTTCCTAATTTGGTACTCATATTTGCAAAGTATATCTTGGAATTTCTTTGGAAAAAAAAGTTAATAATATGCCTAGAGATGATCAGATCAATCCCCAAACAATCGAATTTGAGTGAAATTTCTTGAATTTTGCGGGTCACCACTAATTCAAAAAGATTTAGGATTTTATTCAGCTAATGATGGTATGCACAACCAGGAAAGCTTTTCCATCATGCCATGCAGCTATCACATCACACAGCCTAGAGCAGCTCATCATGGGGGACTATAAGAGCAAATATAAATTATAAAGGTCTGCCAAACCGTAAAAAAAAGAAAAATATTCAAATATATGGCTCTTCACAAATTTGGTGACATATATTCTTCATAACGAAAGTCAATCTGGAAAAATGCTTCAGTCCTCCATTGACATCCATTATACTCGGGTACTCATATCACGCTCATCTGAGCATCCAATTGCTCTTTACGAGTACAAATTACCCGAGTATGGTAGTGCTTGCTCATTACTGGTAATACTTTATCTGTTTTATTGTTTGTTTGTTTTTTAAACAAATAAAAATTATAACAATTGAAATGTAAGTATATTTGCTGTTGCATCAGTGTTGCTTAAAATACTTATGAGATAACGATGATTATATGTGACTAAATTTATGAAGCACCATCTTTTTGAACATTTTTCTTATTTTTTTAGGTTTGGCAGTCCCTCAACACTTAGGGGCACTTTGCACACTACGACATCGCAAGTCGATGCTAGCGATGCCGAGCGCGATAGTCCCCGCCCCCGTCGCAGCTGCGATATCATGGTGATAGCTGCCGTAGCAAACATTATTACTACAGCAGCTTGACATGCACTCACCTGCCCTTGCAACGTCGCTCTGGCCGGCGAACCGCCTCCTTATTAAGGGGGCGGGTCGTGCGGCGTCATAGCGACGTCACACGGCAAACGGCCAATAGAAGCAGAGGGGCGGAGCTGAGCGGGACGTAAACATCCCGCCCACCTCCGTCCTTCCGCATAGCCGGCGTGTGCCGTGGTGACGCAGGTAAGCTGATATTCCTCGCTCCTGCGGCTTCACACACAGCGATGAGTGCTGCCGCAGGAACGAGCAACAACATCGCAACATCGGTCATTTTCAAATTATGGATTACGCCGACGCTGCACCGATGATACGATTTGGATGTTTTTGCACTCCTTAATCGTATCAAAAAGGATTTACACACTACGATATTGACTGCGACGCCGGATGTGCGTCACTTTCGATTTGACCCAACCTACATCGCAGCTGCGATGTCGTAGTGTGCAAAGTGCCCCTTATACTTGCTCTTATAATCCCCCATGAAGAGCTGCACATCACTAATTATTACTGATTTTTAATTGAATGGCTGGCCACGACTTTTTTTTCACCATAAGGACAGTGGTTATAGTGCACAGCTCATTCCACAAAGGGATAGAATAAGGCACTAAGGTTGAAGAACATTTAGTTGCATCATTGAGAATGGAGAGTTAGGGTAGGTCGCAGCAGCATTGTAATGTAATTGATTGATATATTCGAATTAATCACATTTCTCATCCTTGTAGCAGTATTAAGGCTTGCTCTATACCAAGGCTATAATAATAACAAAAAAATTACATCCACTATTGACGGATGTGAAAATTCTCTGTACACCATTAAAGGGCAAATGACCTATTTGAGATTTTCCGCAAATCATTTTTTATAGAAAGTTCCTAGAGCCTAGCGAATTCATGTGTGTTTCTTGTTATCACTACTGCATCTTGCTGGTGTCTGGGCTCCAGTGCATCCCATATCCATATGCTCATGAGATGGATTAGAATTAAAAACAGAAAATATATTATAATTTATCATAATAAATTAAAAATCTCCAGATACATACTTCAGAAAACCCACCAAAAGAGAACTCATTAATGTAAGCATATTGTGTAATTACAAAATTCCAAATTATACTCAGCAATTGGATCCAATCATTGCCCCCTCCTATATTAGAGTTCATGGTCACCTCATTGGCTTTGTCAGCATATTAAAGCGTTAACATCCAGCATGTCTTATCGCGTCAATGCAAAGGTTTTAGCATGACACGGCCAATCAAGCAGATTTTATTGCTATTATTACTGTGTGTGTCCAATTAGTTATATATTTTTACATGTTATGATGCATAAGCGGTATTTATGGGAAATTAATCAATTAATTGTAAAATATATGTACAGTAATATTACAAAATTTTCCAATTGTCATTAGTTTAAAAATCATAAATTTAATTTAGTTTTCATCCAAATGTATTTTCTTTTTAGTGTCAAATAAGGTGTTTTATATTGTATCAACCTAAAATGAAATTCCTAAGAATGGAATTTTAGAAAAAGAGGAGATAATCTGATAGCTGGCAAAATTGATGGTATAAAATCATAAAACTATAACAGCTGGCTCACTCTAAATTATACTCATTTTCCCTACAGTCATGCTGCAGGGGAAATGATTTCATTAGAAGATGCCCTGCACTGTGAGCCATAACATGAACGAACTCTGTTCTAAGTACTACTGGTTGCACACATAGCACAGTTACTGCTCCTTGAGGTCATGTTCATTTAATAAAAAAGGTTACAGTCAGGTGAACCTGGATGGAAAGATAGAGGAGTGGATGGATGAATAGATGGATGGATGAACTGACATACGGATGAATACCTACATGGATAGATATGAGACATGTACATGGTTACTCAGATTGCACAAGAAGGACTATTTAGTAAACAATTTTGACCACTACTGAACTATATTGAGTCCATTGCCATTTCAGCTACATAACATTTTATTATTTAGAAATATGACTATGATTACAAGTAAACAACAGTAACACAAGTGGAAAATAGGATTTATATATAAGACGTAGCGTGTTTTCAAATTATAGCTTTTTAGTCTAAGGTCTAAGGCACACAGCATGAAAATCGGACCAAGTGGAATGCGATAAAACATAGAATTCCACTATGAGCAATATTAACCTATGTCTCAGCACCCATGAGCGACTATTTTCTCAGCCCCAATCGGACCGAGAAAACAATCGCAGCATGCTGCGATTGTAATGCGAGACTTTTTCTCTCGCACCCATTCAAGTCTATGGGGTGAGAGAAAGATCGCACTGCACTCGCAGTACACCGGTGTACCGTGAGAGCAGGGAGAGAATGGCAATAGCCGGCAACGGATGAGAAAGGGAGATAAATGCCTCTCTCTCCTCCTCTGTGCCGGTTCACCCCTCCTCAGTGGCGGCCCGTCCCCCGCAGCTGAGGTTTGCTTGCATGATCGGACCTCAGTCGCAGTGACACTCGCATGACACTCAGCTCTTGCTGTGCTGCCAGTGGGAGCCGAGTGTCATGCGAGGATCGCATTAGTCCCCGTGTGGCCCCGGCCTAAATGTCAGGCTCTTTCATACTGAGTTTTGGTTAATATTTCCAAACTTTCCTCCTTTTGGTGAACGTTGAGTCTATAGAATGCAAATATAGAGTGGAAGCGGCCTTAGGCCGGGTACGTGCATATGGTATCTGATTTTTACATGAACAATTTAATAAATAATAAAGACCAAACACTGCTACCTAACAATAATTACATTGATTTCGTGAAAAAATACATGAAATTCAAATATTAGCCCATATATGATCCATTTTTGCTCATGAATTGACTTATAATGGATGACTTTGATCTAGAATATGGTGCCAAGCGGTGCATGCTTCAGTTTTTTTACAAGCAGTCCATTGGTTCCAGTGTAAAAATAGACTGTGATGTCTGCCCAGAACCACAGACTCAGGATGGCTGACAGACTAGAGATAAGCTGCCCCCTCAGCAGAATCCTGAGAACCCTGAAAACCTTTAACCCTTATACAGGGATCTCTTCTCTGGACCACAGCCTTCCATAAACAGCGATCTCTTGGACCCTGTAGTAATTATAGGGTCCACGAGATCACTGCCTAAGGAAGGCTGCAGTCCAGAGAAGGGTAGTCATCAAACACGATCAAAACCAGTAGGTACAAAAAGGGACAAAAACAGCAAGCAAGAGTGAAGTCAGGAAACCAGGCCAAGGTCAAACCAGAGATGGGAGAGAAGTACAAAACACTGCAGGCAGTAGTGTTGTCAGTGAACAGGCAGAGGTCAAAAGACAGGGATTCAGAAGCAGGGTGCGAACCAGAGACCAGCAGAATACTATACGACTATATCCAGTGGTGACCAGCAGACAGAAGGAAGAATAAGAAGGGTGTGGTGCCTTTCCATTGGCTGTGACTGAAAGGTGGTAACTTCAGATGGAAGGCACACACCACCATAGTCAGACAGTGGTACTGCAGGTCCCAGGGAAACTCAGCTTTGTGGATGGGCTGAGCTTGCGCCCACCAGAGCAACTGGTGCTGACTCCTCCGCAATCACCAGTACCACCCGTGGTAGGAATACCGTGATGCCTAGTGACCGAAGCAGATGTCGCAGGAGCGGACTCTGGTGGGGACATGACACAGTCATATGAACTACTACATTGACTTGCACTGGACTTTGTGCTGTCAATATAATACTCGTTTTGTATATAAAATGAACTCGGATGCTTAATATGCTCTTCTGAACAAACCCTTGCTTGGGAGTTTTCAACACGACTTTATCTTTTTGCATAAGTATATAGTAAATTACAGTGCTGCTATAGCAGTAAGATATTCAGTCTTATCAATAAAAGATCCTTAACATATGCCTGTTTTTCTTATTTGTACGAAAAATCACCTGGTGACACTATCAGTTTGTTTTAAATCCGTATGAAATATATTCTAATTATTAAAACAACAGGCTTTGGAATATTATTACCTTCACAATCTCCTATTTATTCATATGAACAGGTTTTATTTTTCCCAATTCCTGTGTATCAAGAACATTTATTTTATTCTTTACCTAAATTGCTATCTGCCCACAAAATATGAAAACGGCACTTTACGAGCAATGACATACTAAAGCTCATTATGGAGCTTCTTCTTTGCCTTGAATTAGGCCATCTGTAGCTTAGAAAAACAAAGGACATAAAACACTTTCGGGTATGTGTTAAGGCCATACAGAATTGCATTCCCTTTACTGGCAGAAATAATAACGCAGCTAAAAGAGATTTTATTGCAGTTGTTTAGTTGATATATTGCCATTTTGACATGTTTTCAAATTTGACATCACAATCTTTTTGCTTTGCATGCAAAAAGGTATGATATTTTCATCCAGCTCACCTTTAACCCCTTAATGACCGCATATTCTCTTTTTTTCAGTATTCATCAATGGGACACATTTCTCAGCACCATAAAAAGGTGGTGTTAAGAAATAAGTAAATAACACCCTGTGACAGGTGAAAATGCTGTGGGTGTAAGCAGTATGTTATAGTTGGACTCCTGCGGCATCGGCCACGATCATTGCGATCCATTCAATCACAACAGGGTCATATGGATGGTTAATAAAGGGAAAAGGATCATGCAATAACTTTATTGATATTCTTGTCTACTGGTCTACAATAGTTGCCATGACAAACCGATAGCTACTGATGACCTCGGGGTATGGTTTTTCTGCCACAAGCAGTTTCCAGCAGGCTCTGTCACTGAGTGTAAGGGACCCGTCACACTCAGCGATATCGCTAGCGATATCGCTAGCGATCGTACCCGCCCCCGTCGTTTGTGCGTCATGGGCAAATCGCTGCCCGTGGTGCACAATATCGTTCGGAGCCGTCACACGGACTTACCTGCCTAGTGACGTCGCTGTGTCCGGCGAATTGCCTCCTTTCTAAGGAGGTGGCTCGTGCGGCGTCACAGCGGCGTCACTAATCGGCCGCCCAATAGAAGCAGAGGGGCGGAGATAAGCAGCCGTAACATCCCGCCCACCTCCTTCCTTCCTCATTGCCGGCGGCCGCAGGTAAGCTGTCCTGGGGTGTCACACATAGCGATGTCTGCTGCCTCGGGAACGACAAACAACCTGTGTGCTCAACAATCAACGATTTTTTGAAAACCAACAACGTGTCAACAATGGACGATTTGGTGAGTATTTTCCATTGTTAACGGACGCTCGTTGGTGTCACACGCAATAACGTCGCTAACGATGACGGATGTGCGTCACTGAATCCGTGACCTTAGCAATATATCGTTAGATACGTCGTTGTGTGTGATGGGGCCTTAAGACTATAGCTACACTGTGACTTTATGTAGATAGAAACATCAGTGCCAAAGTTATAGTCAAGAAAGGATCTTGATTAGTAGCCTAGCTATCAGGGGAGGAGATGGTGCAGTTGTTTTGGGCCTCACAATCTCAGGGGCCCACCCAGAGCAACTGCTACTGTAAACTGTATCGGCACGCATATGACCTATGCAGTTATACTCTGCAGTAGAGCAGGGAGACATGTTGTCCCTGCACTACCAATCTTTGTTCTGTAGACCACAGGACAATTTAGTCCTCCAGCCTACAGAACAACAAGAAAGTTAATATAAGAGGCTGAGACGTGGAGTGGCATGATGATGATCCTGGGACTCTGCGTGCCCCATAGTGATGACATCACCGCCTTGGTCCTCCCATGCCTTATTCCTGTCTGCCGGTGGACTCCTCAGGATCAATGGGTAGGGGACTATAAGATGCTTTTTTTTTGTTTGTTAGGGAAATATTGGGGACTGGACCATGATACAGTGTAGGGCAAAAACTGGAGACTATCTTACAGTATGGATGAAATACTGTGGGCCATGGTACACTATGAGGGGAATATTGGGTTCATATTAGAGTGTGTGGGAAATACTAACGGCCATATTACAGTATGGTGAAAATACTGAGGGCCATATTAAAGTGTGAAGGGAATACTGTCGGCCATCCTACATTGTGTGGTGAACACTGGAGTTCTTATTACACTGTGGGGAGAAGACTAGATGCCATCAGTGTGGGGGAAATATTGGGAGCCTTATACATTGTAGAGAGAACACTAGGAGTCATATTACTGTGTAGGAGGATATACTAGAGGCCATTTTACAGTGTGGGGAAATACTGGGGGCTATTATATGGTGTGGGAGAAATACTGGGGGCGATATTACAGTGTGGGAGTGAGACAGGAGCCATATTACACTATGGGCTTATACTGAGGGGCATCATACAGTGTGGGGGAAATACTGGGAGAAATCATACAGTGTGAAGGAAATACTGGGGGCTATAGTAAAATATGGGAGAAATTCTGGGTGCCATCATATAGTGTAAGGGAAATACCGAGAGCCTTCATATACAGTGTGGTGCAAATACTGTTGGCTATGACAGAGTGAGAGGGAAATACTGAGGGCCGTATTACAGTGTAAGGTGAATACTGGTATCCATCATACAGTGGAGGGGACCATAGAGGGCCATCATATAGTGGAGTGGGGGCGACTGTGGAGCCCAATATGCTGTGTATAGGGAGATATTTATCTATGCATGTGGGAGCTGTGTTTCATGCTGTGGGAACTATTTATGGGGGTCTCAGGAGACAATGTTAAATGTTAAGTGGGCACTTAAGAAGCATAGGGGCAGTCAGTGTATTGTGATTGTCAAAAGGGCACACTGGTGGCATAATAACTTTCTAGGGTGCAAAATGTGGGTACTGTTTTCAGGGCACTTGCACAGGGCATTCAAAATTTCTAGCTCAGCAATCACCCAACTGACTGGTCAGTCAGCATACCGTGATCAGCCCGTCAACAGTCAGTATGTAAGTACAGTTACCAAGCGCTATTGGGTGCATGGAGGCAGAAGAATAAGAGGGACCTGTCTCGAAGGAAAAATTGGAAAGAGAAACAGGAAAGATTTAAATTAGTGAAGTAAGGTAATAAACTTGTGTAAAGAGTCGACATCTGCTTTTAAAGGGAACTTGTCAGGTCCAATATGCCCCCAGATCCACGAGCAGTTCTGGGTGCATATTGTTAATCCCTGCCTTATCGTCCCTGTATACAGTAAGATAGATAAAGAGATCTTTAGAAAAAATATTTCTCAAGATTGTGTATTATGTGCTAATGAGCGTCTAGTCCCAATGGCGTTTGTTCCCTTAGCTAGTTGGCCTACATAGCATGGTAGCACGCCCCTGTGGGCATACTAACATGCTAATGACGCGCACATACCTCACTGTTCATGGTGGCTGGCATACAGCTGTAATTGTAATAAATAAGTGTTATAATATAAAGTTGAATGAGCCATTCATCAGTCAGTATCTGTCTATGTACAGTTACCAAGTGCTGGTGAATTCCCGAAAACTGGCACAGCACAAGAGAAGTCTTGGATCGTGGAGGATGTTAGTCGCAAATAATTTGCAGAATGGAGAGCATGTTTATGGTGATAGACATTGAGAAGGGAGGACATATATAGTGGTGCAGAACTGTGGAGACGCTTTGTGGGTTAGAGTGATAAGTTTATATTGTTCTCTGTAACGCATGTGTAAAAAAAGCATTGACCAACACAAGATTAAGGCATTGATGTATCAGCTGGACAGAAATATAGTCCTTACTGCCATATTCAGGATGGATTGGAGAGGAAAAGGTTAAAATATGGGAGACTAATCAGTAGAGAGTTTATGTAGTCCAGACGAGAATAAATAAAAGTGACAGTAAGAGTTTTTGCAGTAATAAAAGTGAGAAAATGTTGGATTCTGGACAAGTTTTTGGATTCAGGTGATATGAGTGAGTGAGTGATTTGATATAGGAAATAAAGGAAAGTTCTGTATGAAGTTGGACTCCAAGACAGCAAGTATGCTGCTTGGATTTATGGTTCAACCACCCAAGGAAATTGATATATTGGATATAGGTAGATAAGTAGAAGGGAGAAACATGAAAAGTTCTATTTTGAAAAGATTTTGTTTCAGATAGAGGGTGGACATAATAAGAGGGGTCAGGAAGATCATCAATGGTATTTTGTATTAAGGTGGGGAAAATGTCCAGTGCAGACATGTATAATTGGGTGTCGTCATCAAAAGATGGTAGTGGAAACTAAATCTGCTGACGGTTTGTCCAATGAGGGCCGTATAAAGGGAGAAGAGGAGGGGGCCTAGGAATGAGTCTTGAGGAACCAATGAAAGTAAAGGAAATAGGAGGTCAAGATGAACCAGCAAAATGATACAGTGAAGGTACAATCAGAGATGTAGGAGGAGAACCAAGAGAGAATAGTCATTTTGAGGTCTATAGAGCGGGGCATAGTGAGGAGGATCTAGTGGTCTACAATGTGAAATACTGCAGGTAGATTTAGGAGGATCAGCATATTTGGTACTGCTATGTTCATAAAATGTTGATATTTCAAAATATCAAGTACATTAATCCAAAAGAAAAAAAAATCAAAGAGCCAGAATTTTGTTTTTTTTGGCTGTTGCAACAATGCAAAAAAAGTACTAAGAGGCACTCAAAATATCAGATCTGTCCCAAAAATGGTATAAGTATAAATATTATCTCACGGCACAAAAAAATAAGCCCTCATATAGCTCCATATCATGAATACTGAAAATTCTATGGCTCTTAGAAAATGGCAGCAAAGCATAAACGTTCTTATAAATATCACATTTTTTCACCACCTAAATAAAATTAAACCTATACATATTTGGTTTTGATGTATTAATACTGTCCTGGAGAATCATATTTCTAGGTCACTTTTACTATAAAATTAATTATTTAACATAGTAAATAAATAAAAAAAATTGTAATGTTTTCACTATTTTTCCATATTTGGAATTTTTTCTAGCTTTCCAGTACATTACACGATTTACCGGATGATGTAATTCAAAAGTACATCCTATGTGCAGAGACAGGCAATTGAGAAGATGGAGAGATTAATCTTTTCATCTTCCCCATACTGTGCACCGATTCTCGTATGCTACGTCACATGACACTTGGCTAATGCTCACAGCAGAGTTTCAGAGGACTGTAATTAGGATTTTGCATCCCGATGCTATATGCCAGTGTGAATACACCCTTAGGCCTGTTTCAGATGTCAGTGATTCTGGGACGTATGTGCTAGTTTTTATACGTACCAGAATCACGGACATACGCAGACCCATTAAAATCAATGGGTCTGCGTACACATCAGTAATTTTTCACTAACCATGTCTCCGTGCGGCGTACAAGTGTGTCCATGATTGCCACATGGGGAAAAGTCCGTTTTCTTCTGGTATCACTGATGCATATTCATGAATGCAGCCGACCCGGAAGTAGCTGCATAGAGTGGTGGGTGGACGCTGCAGAGCCGAGGAGTTCAGCACCATGGAGAGCAGGAACAGGACAGGTGAGCATATGTTCATGTGCAATCACGGAGTATGGATCATGTATCACAGATTGCACATGGACAACCACCGTGTGCCGTGAATGACGGCGCACGGAGGGACATAGGCATTTTTTACACGTCAGTAAAGAACGTCTGTGTTTTTACTGACGTGTGAAACAGTCTTTAGGTCATTCTGATGAATATTACCCATTAAAGAAATCTTGTGCCAAATATGTAGCGTGATAAAAAAAAATGCACAGTAAATTGTCACTATAACACTAACATTAATGCTAACTTTGTATACTAACTACAAGGTTTGTTTAAATATTCTTCTGTGATATAATTTATTGATGACTTTTACTTCTTACTGAACCACTACTAAAGGCAAAAATTTCACAGCAGGCACTAAACAGCATTAATGCTGAAAACACTTTTAGGTGAAGAAAATGGCATGATGGCGCTTTTAATGTGCGAGTCAGTGTAAGCATGCAAGCTAAGTTACGGAAAGTGATTTTGTAACCTTTCTATATATAACAGGGAAGCCAAAATTGTAAATCAGCTTTCTGGTGTCATTTTTAATAATCCAAGTTCAAAACACTAATTTCATCAAGTAACAATACTGTGTTAAGCTACACCTGTACAAAATAATAAATTAATCTATGCACTGAACACATTATCTTTTAAAACAACATGAATTCTTTATGATGAACCTAACAAGATTCTAAATTAGTCAGCAAAGTTTATAACACAGTGCTACATGAAAGAAAAGTACTGATGATGAGGAAACACAGGAGTGCTTATAACTAGAGATTAGTGGACCCCAACTTAAAAGTTCGGTGTTCATGCCGAACAAAAACTTTTTAAAAAAAAAAAAATCAGTGTTTGAGTTTGGAGTTCAGATATTTTACATATGCAAACCACTCAAGCAAGCATCGTTGTGCTCAGATATGCTCGGCCCAGTGCGAGCTGCAAGCAGTTTCTGAATAACTCTCACTGGGGGTAAAATCAGCGTTATCAGATGTAGTGTGTGCAAAAAAAATTGGCCCTCCTGGAAGTACTCTGTTTATGGTTGGCTGTAAGTGGGCGGAGAGCTGAACTACCCAATCAGTGACTTCCAATGGGGTTCAAATCAAATTTGGGTCCCAAACTGAACTTTATCTAAAGTTGAATCCATCAAACCGAACTTCCACAGGTTAGCTCATTTCTACTTATAACTTCTTTGCTGCCAATGGCAAAAAGTGAATTGGTAACCATTATGTCTAAAGTTTGAGATAGGAAGTTACAACAATGGACTGCTTGTCAGTAAGGTTGAAGAACCGTTTTCCAACTTGACTTATCTGTGGCTACATAACCATTCCACATGTCATGAAGACTCTAGAATAGAGGGGAACTGGGACCCTTAAGCTGTTCCTTAAGCTAGGGGCCCTATGATATCCCAATTCTCAGGGATACTGCTAATGAAGGGGATGCTTGAGTCTCCTTCCTGGCCCTGCTCCTGACCAGTCTGTTTTCCCTTCCCATTCCTGAGAGAGGGACAGGACAGAAGTGTAATAAAAATCACAGATATAGACAGACAAAGTAAAAACCAAAACTCTGTCACACAGTGTTCACACCCAAAGGTAAAGAGAATAAGACATTCAGGAGGAAACACAAGAGAAAAAAGGAAGCTACAAAATAAAAGGGGTAAACTTCCACAACCGCAACAAGCAAATACCACAATTTTCACCAGAGAGACTAGGACATCACACCACACAGATTAACATAGAAACTATAGCTGGCATGGGTAATAGATTTAATCTAGTTTAAATAGAAAGGGAGCAAATGTGGGTATCTTCCCCACCCACATGTGATCAAAGGAACCTAACAAGTAGACTGGCATAGATTAACTCCCGCTAGCCTGCATATGACTCAGCACACAGAAGGTCGACACCCCAGTCTACCTGTGTTGATCCCAGACACCAGAGAAAGTATCAGGTGTCCTATCAAAATCAGCAGTGTGAACAAAGGCTGACACCACCATGACAGTCTGCAAAGTTTGTGCGAAACACCGTGTGATACCACAAAACTACAATTGTAATCCACACCAATATTCACTCTTGGAGATATATTGACTGTGCAAATAATATAACTTCAATGTTTATAAAACTAGAATGTTACAAGATTATGGTCATCAAGGCAAGCAAATGGGTAGCAATATTACTAACACAAATGAAATATTTTACCTTGTATTCTTAGTTCAATAATGTGGGAACTACTAATATGCTATGTTAGCAGCATTGCATGCCTTGATAGGTTGAAAAATATAGCCACTTATTATAAAATGAATAGCACATTTTTTTAAGGATTCAACAGGATCTTTATTTTGATACATTTAAACCCTGAAGAACCGCGGGCAGTAATATTACATCCCTGAGGTCATAGTGTTAATCCCCACCTGCTGCCATGGGCTGCAGATGGGGATCTGCGCAAATGTCAGCTGATTTGCATAGCTGACATGTGTGCCTGGTGCGTACAAGTGGAATCACTATCCACCCGTACCTGTTAACCCCCTAAATGATGCTGTCAAGATGTGACAGCGCCATATTAACAGCGGTAGCGGTAGAAGTTTACTCACTGCCTGATACCGGACGTCACGTGACGTGATCACGTGGATCCAGTGGTTGTCATGGTAGCACAGGGTCATGTGATGACTCCTGTAGCTCACATGACTCAGGTCCTTTAACCAGCAGTACTGCCGATTATAAGAGATGATCATTTCTCCCGGTCTGAGCCGTGCTGCTCTGATCGGGAGAAATTAATGAGCGATCAGACCCTTCCAAGGGTACTAGTAAAATAAAAAAAAAAATTTTGAAAAATTAAAAGAAATAAAAAAACCTAAAAGATCAAATCACCCCCTGGAAAATTAAAGGGTTAAAATAATAAAAAAAAATATACATACATTTGGTATTGCCGTGTTCAGAAATGCCCAATCTATCAAAATATAAAATCAATTAATCTGATCTCTAAATGGTGTAAATGCAATAACAGGGGATGAAAATGTAGCATCTGCACAAGAACGGTAAATTTAGAAACGTCAGCTTGAAACACATAAAATAAGCTGTCACTGAACCATAGATCCCGAAAAATGAGAACGCTACGGGTCACGGAAAATGGCGAAAAACATACGCCACGTTTTCAGATAAACCAGATTTTTTTTAACCCCTTAGATAAAAATAAACCTATTCATGTTTGGTGTCTATGAACTTGCACCGACCTGCGGCATCAAACTGACAAATCAGTTGTACCATATAGTGAACACAGTGAATAAAATATCTCAAAAACAATAGTGTAATCGCCCTTTTTTTTGCAATTGTTCCACATTTGGATTTTTTTTTGCCATTTTCCAGTACACTATATAGTAAAACTCATGGTTTCATTTAAAAGTACAGCTTGTTCTACAAAAAACAAGCCCTCATATGACCATACTGACTGAAAAATAAAATAAGTTAGGTCTCTTGGAAGAAGAATGTCGAAAAAAAATCGGAAAGCGCAAAAACAGCTGATCGTGAAGGGGTTAATGTTAAAGTATGATATTATAAAGTAGGATATATTCTTATTGAAAAGGCAAATATAATACTACTACTATTAATAATACTAATAATAGTAATTAGAGGAAGGCAAATAAGGGGAAATACCTTTCATTTCATTGGCATGGTTTTAATGTTTTTCAATGCTTTAAACATGACGTTTCTTACTTTCCAAAGCTATATTCTTGTAACTTCAGTGTTCTCTATTCTGTCACATATTTTAGTCATATTTTAGTCACTGATAGATCTGATTCTATGGATTTACCTCCTGGGTTGTATTGTCCTGATTTGTCAAGATTTCTCAAACCATCCTTTACTTTAACTTCACCAGTCTATTCTTGGTTTATACAAAATTATGTTATGGTAGTTTAAATAAGAAAGGACCTTCTATTTAACAGTCCTCTTTGATTAGAAAAGTTTGCAATGAGAGAGAGTTGTTCGACTTTTTGCATTACGATATACTTTTATACTTTTGGGTACTTTTTTTTAGGTGTCATAAAGTTTTAAAATGAAGGAAGCCTTAGATGACCTGATCTGCAAAAAACGTAAATGTTCCATTATCTAATCTGCTGATGTTTCTAGAAACATTGCTTGCTTGTATTTGCCACTGTTTATTGTGTGAAGCTAAGGTTCTGACACAATAAATCTGTGCAGTGTCTGCTCTGCCGGGACCTTCTTTTTTTATAACTGAAGTTTTTATTAAATTTTCATAACATACAGGAAATGGCAGAAACATAACCCGTAAGTATATGAGCGAGAAAACAGTAGCTCATTCCTAGATATATTTCCGATCATTAGCTAACAACTGTATAAAACATAACACATAGCACGAGTCCATAACCCATCACATCACTCCGCCCAGTGCTGTGTAGCTCCTAGTGCTGTGTGAACCCCCCAGTGCTGTGTGTACCCCTTCAGTGCTGTGTGTACCTGCCAGTGCTGTGTATACTCCCCAGTGTTGTGTGTACCCCCGTGTTGTGTGTACCTCACAGTGCTGTGTGTACACCCCAGTGCTGTGTGAACCACCCCAGTGCTGTGTGAACCACCCCAGTGCTGTGTGTACCCCCATTGTTGTGTGTACCCCCAGTGCTGTGTGTACCACCCAGTGCTGTGTAACCCCCACTGCTCTCCATGCTGCCTCATTGTGCTCTCGTGCTGCCACCTAGTGCTGTCTGTGCTTCCACCCAGTGTTGTCCATGCTGCCACCTAGTGCTCTCCATGCTGCCACCTAGTGCTGTCCGTGCTGCCACCTAGTGCTGTCCGTGCTGCCACCTACTGCTGTCTGTACTGTGACTTAGAGCTGTCCATGCTACCTCCTAGTGTTGTTTGTGCTTCCACCTAGTGCTGTCCTTGACACCTCCTAGTGTTGTTTGTGCTGCCACCTAGTGCTGTCCGTGCTTCCACCTAGTGCTGTCCGTGCTTCCACCTAGTGTTGTCCATGCTGCCATCTAGTGCTCTCCATGCTGCCATCTAGTGCTGTCTGTACTGCCACCTTGTGTTGTCAATGCTACCTCCTAGTGTTGTTTGTGCTGCCACCTAGTACTGTCCGTGATACCTCCTAGTGTTTTTTGTTCTGCCATCTAGTGCTATCCGTGTTACCACCTAGTGCTGTCCATGCCGCCACTTAGTGCTCTCCATGCTTCCACCTAGTGCTGTACGTGCTGCCTCCTAGTGCTGACCGTACTACCACCTAATGCTGTCCGTACTGCCACCTAGTGCTCTCCATGCTGCCACCTAGTGCTGTCCATGCTACCTCCTAGTGCTGTTTGCGCTGCCATTTAGGGCTGTCTGTGCTGCTACCTAGTGCTGTCTGTGCTGCCAACTAATGCTGTCCATGCTGCCACCTAGTGCTGTCTGTGATTCCACCTAGTGATGTCTGTGCTTCCACCTAGTGCTGTTCATCTGCCACCAGTGCTGTCCTTGTTCCCCAGTGCTGTCCTTGTTCCCCAGCCCTGTCCGTGTCCCCCCAGTGCTGTCTGTGCCACTGCCAGTGCTGTCCGTGCCACCGCCAGTGCTGTCCGTGCCACCACCAGTGCTGTCTGTGTCACCACCAGTGCTGTCCGTGCCACAGCCAGTGCTGTCCATGCTCTCCCAGTGCTATCCATTCCCCAGCCCCTTTTGTGATGTATATGCGCCAGCCTCTCTTGTGATGTACATGCCCCAGCATCTCTTGTAATGTATATGCCCCAGGCTATCCATTGATGTGTATGCCACCAGGCTCTCCTATGATGTATATGCCCCAGACTTTCATTTGATGTATATGCCCCCAGACTCTCCTGCGATGTATATGCCCCAGACTCTCCTCTGATGTATATGCCCCAAACTATCCTGTGATGTATATGCCCCAGCCTCTCTTGGGATTTATATGCCCCAGCCTCTCCTGGGATGTATATGTCCCAACCTCTCCTGGGATGTATATGTCCCAGCCTCTCCTTGGATGTATATGCCCCAGCCCTTCCTGTGATGTATATGCCCCAGCCTTTCTTGTGATGCACATGCCTGTTGTAAATGTCATCTGAGTGGGTATTGGTGTGGAGCTCCCTCTGGTGGCCAGGTATGGTACTGAAGCTGAGTTGGAATCTGTGATTCAGACAGGCGATGGAATTAATTGGGAATATAGGAAATCCTATTGCAGATCAGCCTAGTTTATTTAGGAGAGCATTGTGTGCCTGATGGTCGCCAGTGATTGATGTTGCTTCCTTTTTCTGAAGATGGCTGGGAGTTTTCCCTTTTCATTTTCCCATTTATTTGGTGCTTAAATCTACTCCAGATAAGTTTACTGTTTCTGTGCTTAATTGCTGGATTTGCACTTAAGAGTGTTTCTGCATATTCCAAGTTGTTCTGTGTTTGGTTTCTTGTATGCGAGGATCTGTCTTTCTGCTTTTGTGAGCATGGCAGTCCCTCCAGCAAGAAATGGAGCTTGCTCCCTAGTCTGTTTTGGGTTATTTGCACTTTAGAATATTACTTGTTCTGTGATTTTATTTCTTCCCATTATATCTGCAGTTCTGTTTAAAGTGTCAAGCACAAGAGTACCTGACATAGTGGGGGAGAGTCCATGTGGTCTCAGTATTTTTTATTACCAGGAGATTGGTATTATTACAGGATTTTTTGCTGGCCGCAATCAGTTATCTGTCCTTTCCTGTTCTATCTAGTAAGTCAGGCCTCACCTTTGCTGATCTATATTTTCAATCTGTGTATTGTGTTTTCTTGTATCACCGCTGTTGCAATGTTGGGGGCTTGCTATTTTTTTGGTGACTGCTCCGAGGCAAGTTAGGATTCCTTATTTCTATCTTTGAGGTGTTGCAAGTTTCTCAGGCGGCAGTGACGAGGTGTCTGAGTGTGTTAGGAACATCCCACTGCTACCTCTAGTGTTGTCTCATAGATAGGGGATTGCGATCAGCTCAGTTTCCAACTACTCTTTTGGTTTTTGTTTTTTTCCTTACTAATGGGATTTTTTGTAATCATCCATGGTTACCAGATCATAACAGTATCACCAGCGCCCCCCGCCAGGTACACAATGCTGTCCTAAATAAACTAGGCTTATCTGCTGTAGGATTTCTTGGATTCCCAATTAATTCCATCACCTGTCTGAATTACAGATTCCAACTTAGCTTCATTACCATTTCTGGCCACCAGAGGGAGCTCCACACCAGTACCCACTGGAATGACATTCACAACACATGCCCCAGCCTCTCCCATTATGTACATGCCCCCAGCCTTTCTTGTGATATACATGCCCCAGCCTCTTCTTTGAGGTAAATGCCCCCAGGCTATCCTATGATGTATATGCCCCAGACTTTCCTATGATGTATATGCCCCCACACTCTCCTGTGATGTATATGCCCCAGACTTTCCTGTGATGTATATTCCTCAGACTCCTGTGATGTATATACCCTTGCCTCTCCTGTGATGTATATACCCTTGCCTCTCCTGGGATGTATATGCCCCAGCCTCTCCTGGGATGTATATGCCCCAGACTCTCCTGCAATGTATATGTCCCAGCCTCTCTTAGGGTGTAAATGCCCCAGCCTCTCCTGGGATGTATATGCCCCAGCTTCTCCTGGGATGTATATGCAAAAGATGAGGATGTCCAGCTCTTCAGGCAAAAAAATCACGTCTTTATTTTATCATGCAGACACAAAGAATGACATGACCAGCACAACGCGTTTCAGGTGAAAGCACTCACCCTTAATCATGATACTGGATAGATGGTGCTGCAAAGCTTATATGCAAATGCTAATCAATGTAACAGGTGTTTAAATCACTTCAGCACCTTACATGCACGAAATAGGTTTTACCATGAAAAACATTACATACATGTACAATTAAAAAACAATGATACAATACAATACAATACAATACAATAAAGTACACATTTTTCAATGGTTTTCTGGATTTAAAGATATATACGTTTATAACCAAACCAGTTGCAGTGCGCCATTCAGTGTGTGCAGATATAACACCTTCAAGTTTAATGCACATACATATGTGCCAATATATCATATTTAAATACATAAATCTGCACTCAACAAATGGCGCACACCGGAATTTTTTTTACAAACATATTTACTCATATATATCCCCATGTATATGCACACATATTGCCCTTCTATATATGTGCTCAGTTGTCATACTATGTAAAAGCTTTTAAGTTCCAACATGGAAGTTTAATATCTATATTATGTGGATTTTCCTGCACTTCGGAGTACCTCAATGCTTATATATGAACTCAAATAGATTTATATACTTTGAAGAAAGACTCATTTTTTATTGTCAAAAGTTTGTTTTAATTACAAAAAAAAAAAAAAATTTTTTTCAAAACCCTTTTTTTTTTTTTTTTTTTTTCTTTTTTCATTCTTTTGATCAAATCATTATTTAAACTATGCTTCAATGAAATTCTTGCATTGAAGCATAGTTTAAATAATGATTTGATCAAAAGAAAGAAAAAAGAAAAAAAAAGAAAAAAAAAAAAAAAAAAGGGTTTTGAAAAAAATTTTTTTTTTTTTTTTGTAATTAAAACAAACTTTTGACAATAAAAAATGAGTCTTTCTTCAAAGTATATAAATCTATTTGAGTTCATATATAAGCATTGAGGTACTCCGAAGTGCAGGAAAATCCACATAATATAGATATTAAACTTCCATGTTGGAACTTAAAAGCTTTTACATAGTATGACAACTGAGCACATATATAGAAGGGCAATATGTGTGCATATACATGGGGATATATATGAGTAAATATGTTTGTAAAAAAAATTCCGGTGTGCGCCATTTGTTGAGTGCAGATTTATGTATTTAAATATGATATATTGGCACATATGTATGTGCATTAAACTTGAAGGTGTTATATCTGCACACACTGAATGGCGCACTGCAACTGGTTTGGTTATAAATGTATATATCTTTAAATCCAGAA
Source organism: Anomaloglossus baeobatrachus (assembly GCF_048569485.1). NCBI lineage: Eukaryota > Metazoa > Chordata > Amphibia > Anura > Aromobatidae > Anomaloglossus > Anomaloglossus baeobatrachus. The sequence continues at coordinate 287,292,451 of NC_134356.1, read as the reverse complement.
AACCATTGAAAAATGTGTACTTTATTGTATTGTATTGTATTGTATCATTGTTTTTTAATTGTACATGTATGTAATGTTTTTCATGGTAAAACCTATTTCGTGCATGTAAGGTGCTGAAGTGATTTAAACACCTGTTACATTGATTAGCATTTGCATATAAGCTTTGCAGCACCATCTATCCAGTATCATGATTAAGGGTGAGTGCTTTCACCTGAAACGCGTTGTGCTGGTCATGTCATTCTTTGTGTCTGCATGATAAAATAAAGACGTGATTTTTTTGCCTGAAGAGCTGGACATCCTCATCTTTTGCATTATTTTGGGCTGTGGCAGTGCCTGTCCGTGCTCCAGGACGAAATCAAGACTGAGCTTTTTCCACGGTGAGCTGATTCATACTATTGGGATGTATATGCCCCATCCTCTACTGGGATGTTTATGCCCCATCCTATCCTGGGATGTTTAGGTCCCAGCCTCTCCTGGGATGTTTATGCCCCAGCCTCTCCTGGGATGTTTATGCCCCAGCCCATCCTGTGATGTGTAGCCTCAGTGTCTCCTGTAATTTATGCACTTCAGCGTCTCCTGTGATGTGTATGCCCCCAGTCTCTCCAAGACCAAGACAAACCTGAAAAAGCAGTTCTGAGAAACAACATGATTAATATCACTGAACATCACAGCCACACCAAAGAGAAGCAGCTCCAGCCACCACAGTATGGGTGATTTAATTAATTGTTTAATCAAATATAGCATGGTAGATTTCAAGTTGTTAATTTTTTGTGGGCCCTGAAGGTTGGTAGAAAATTCCAAATGGCCCTCGACAGTAAAAAGGTTCCCCACTCCTGTACTAGAATAAAGGTTGTCATATTTATACAACATTTTTTCTCTCTATACTGTACCTCCTGCACACTAACAATTCTATTGTAAGCTAATGTGTAGTTTAATTTGCTTTGTTTTTTACTGTACAGTATTTTGTATTAGTGTACAGTAATATTTATATGAATACAGTACATTATTTTGTATTACTGTAATAAGTTTGTATAAAAAGTTAATATTTTGGGTTGTAGAACAAATTGTCTCTCGTTTCAATTATTTCCTATGGGAAAATTCACTTTGATATAAGAGTAACTCGGTTTAAGAGCACACTCCAGGAACCAATTATGCTTGTAATCCAATGTTCCACTGTATTTCTATTGAATAAGACTCTATTGCACTCATTTGTTTCCCACTTTCTCACTCACAAAATCACATTGGCTCTATGGCCATGCTTGTTTACATAATGTATCCATCTGTTAATAAGTACTCCCAGCTAGCCACTTTATGCAAAAGAAATGTGATTCATTGGCCAACACCACCTTTTTATATTTCCTAATGGTTAAATTCTGATATTTGTAGAGGGCATAAATGTATTCAACCTTGTCATTTGATACAGGTCAAATTGAGCACTCAGCATGATGTAAAGTCACACATTGGCATGTGAAAGGAAAGATGAGGACAAAAGGCGTTTTTTAGGCCTAAAATATATCCAATTTTTATTTTTAACATAAGAATAAGAATGCAATACAAGGTGCTCTTAAATGGTGCATAAATAGGGTAAGTAAACACCCACAACGTGCGTCCAGCTGAGTGTTTGTGGATAAGGGACCTTACAAATAACCACCGCAATTGTGCATAGTTATATTCCCTCATAATCATCCATGGAGTATAGCATGTGGAGCATAGGGCTAGTGGATAAAATAGCATGTAGGCTAGTGGATAAAATCAACATCAATGTTACTGAGTCCACATAGTGAGGTGGACAAAGTCAGCCTATTAGCGTCACCCTTGATCAAAAATATTTTGTTCTGAACAATTAAGCAAGTTAAAAATATCTCTAAAAAGGTATAAAGTTAAAGATAACACAGTTTATTTGTATTTTTGCAAAAAAAAAATATCTTTCACATTTAAAAATAACAAAAAAGGAACATTGACTGATGCCAACGTTTAGACACTCTGAACGGTTAGTACTTGGCAGCACCCCCTTTCACATACATCACAACTTTTACATTTTTTATGGCCAGCCAAGAGTCGCTCAATTCTTGTTTGAGCAATGTTCATCCATTCTTCCTTGGAAAAGTCTTCAAGTTTTGTGAGAACCCAAAACCAAGAAAAAGATGCGATCAGACTTCCTATGTGAATAGAATATTTATTGATACATAGGTGTGAGGTACAAATTACAAACATACAAAGAGGGTGCACAATCCAGTGTTTGCGGTGAGACTTTCTAATTGGTAAGCAGTATATTATTATGCACTTCATGCCGTATTCATTGGATTGTCTGCTGTCTCCCGTGGAGGGTTTTTATGGATCTTAATTAGATTGAAATCTATTAATACATTTATGGAGTTTGCCTTCTAATCTTGACATGGTCACTGTTTATGAGTTACCGGTTGAGGGCTCTAGATCCATACATTCTCTCCATATACATGTACATCTATGGTTCACACTGGATTGTGCACCCTCTTTGTATGTTTGTAATTTGTACCTCACACCTATGTATCAATAAATATTCTATTTACATAGGAAGTCTGATCGCATCTTTTTCTTGGTTTTGAGTTGTCTGCTTTGGCGATTTTTCCATGGTCCTTATATGCCACACACCAGGTTATTTATATGAATTGTGGTATTAAATTACTATTATCATGGTGGAGTGGATGTTGAAAAGTAACTTTATTAAGTTTTGTGAGATTCTAGGTCATCTTGCATGCACTGATCTTCAGAGGTCTAGCCACAGATTTTCAACGATGTTTTGATCAGGGGACTGTAAGGACCATTGTAAAACCTTTACCTTGCGCCTTTTCAGGCAGTTTATTGCATAGGTTTATGTGTGTTTAGGATCATTATCCATTTGTAGAAGCCATCCTCTTTTCAAATTCTGCTTTATTTCAGATTGTGAATTTTTAGGGGAGATTTTTATCCCTCTTTTTGTTGCTTTTTATATATAAATAATATATATATATATATATATATATATATATATATATATATATATATCAGTGTATATATATATAGGGACCCACAAGCATGAGGGCCCGTGACATGGGTTGTGGGCAACCGTATTCTGGCCATAATACCATCTAATACCTCATATGTATTTTACCTATTTTTTTTGCACATAACATTTATACAGGATGCAACCAGGCCCCTTAATGTTAGGCCTTGTATATTGGAGTCCCCGTCCCTGTATGGTGCACTTTGATAGTACTGGGCAGCCCACCTAGTCAAATAGTATGGGCATAACTAATAGGGTGCTAACCATTAATGTGCACCTACATGTGTGAATGGCGCCCTATATAAGCCACTTGTGTGCAATTTTATCACCCAGCAATCACCTCCTCTATCGATTGGAAGTGTGTGAGTGATTTGCTTCTTTTGCACCTGTGATGCCTCCACCTTATTGGGGATCTTGCTACATCCTGTTAGTGCATTAGGTCTTTAGCCTGGGCAGGTTACAACTGCTGCCTTATGTTTGCTGTAAGTAATTGTGTAATTTTTGCATCAAGAACTTGTTGAAATTTCAATAAATCCATCCTTCTCTCTACCACGAAAAGTTTTTGGTGCTATTGGCTGCAACAAAGCCTAAAAGCATAAGTGATCTACCCCCATGCCTAATAATTGGCAAAGTGTTCTTTTCCTCAAATTATTTGCCCTTTTTGCTCCACACATACCTTTGATCATTGTGGACAAAAAGTTCTATTTTAACCTCATCAGTCCAAGGGACTTGTTTCCAAAATACATAAGGCTTTTTTAGATGTTCTTTTGCATACTTCTAACTCTGACTTTTATGGTGAGGATGCAGGAGATGTTTTCTTCTTCTAACTCTTCAATTAAGGCCTTATTTGTGCAGGTGTCTCTGAACAGTAGAATGATGAACCACAACTCCAGAGACTGTTAAATTTTCCTACATTTTTTTGCAGTTACATGGTGGTTCTTTATTTGCCTCTCTAGCAATCCTACTAGCAGCTTTCACAGAACTGTTGTTTGGTCTTCCAGAACTTATCTTGACCTCCAATGTTCCTGTTAACTTCCATTTCTTAATTGTATTTTCAACTGAGGAAAGGGCAACTTGAAAATGCTTTGCTATCATTTTTTATAGCCTTTCCCTGCTATCTGAGCCTCCACAATTCTCATTTTCAGAGTGCTAGGCAGTTGCTTAAAAGAACCCATGACTCCTGTTTTTTGGCACAAGGTTACAGGAGGCTGCTTTTATAATGCTGAGGAATTTGCATCTCCAGGACTTTCCTAACGATGATAATGATCAGCTACTTGGTCAAAGTATTCTGAGCACACAAATTATCATGGGTGCCCAAACTTTTGCATTGGTCCATTTTCCTTTTTGTAATTTTTCAAATGTAAAAGATGAAAATATTTTTTTTTCCTAAACTACAAAGGAAATGTGTCACCTTCAACCTTATGCCTTCCAGAGATCATTTCATCTTCAACTTTCTGTAATTTTGACCAGGGGTGCCCAAACTTGTACATACCACTATATATATATATATATATATATATATATATATATATATATATATATATATATATATACCATATATATATGTACATACATATATACATACACATATATATAGTATACTATATATACCATATATATATGTACATACATATATACATATATATACACATATATATACACATATATATACATATACATATATATACACATATATACACATATATATATATATATATATATACACATATACACATATATATATATATATATATATATATATATATATATATATATATATATATATACACATGTATACATATTTATATATATATATATATATATATACATATACTATATATATATATATATATATATATATATATATATATATATATATATATATATATATACAGTACAGACCAAAAGTTTGGACACACCTTCTCATTCCAAGAGTTTTCTTTATGTTCATGACTCTCAAAATTGTAGATTCACATTGAAGGCATCAAAACTGTGAATTAACACATGTGAAATTAAATATATAAAGCGTGAAAGAACTGAAAATATGCCTTATATTCTAGGATCTTCAAAGTAGCCACCTTTTGCTTTGATTACCGCTTTGCAAACTCTTGGCATTCTGTTGATGAGCTTCAAGAGGTAGTCACCGGAAATGGTTTCCATTTCACAGGCGTGCCCTGTCAGGTTTAATAAGTGGGATTTATTGCCTTATAAATGGGGTTGGACCATCAGTTGTGTTGGGCAGAAGTCTGGTGGATACACAGCTGATAGTCCTACTTGATAGACTGTTAAAATTTGCATTATGGCAAGAAAAAAGCAGCTAAGTAAAGAAAAATGAGTGGCCATCATTACTTTAAGAAATGAAGGTCAGTCAGTCCGAAAAATTGGGAAAACTTTGAAAGTGTCCCTAAGTGCAGTGGCAAAAAACATCAAATGCTACAAAGAAACTGGCTCACATGAGGACCGCCCCAGGAAAGGAAGAGCAAGAGTCACCTCAAAAGATAAGTTTATCAGAGTCACCAGCCTCAGAAATCGCAGGTTAACAGCAGCTCAGATTAGAGACCAGGTCAATGCCACACAGAGTTATAGCAGCAGACACATCACTAGAACAACTGTTAAGAGGAGACTTTGTGCAGCAGGCCTTCATGGTAAAATAGTTGCTAGTAAACCACTGCTAAGGGCAGGCAACAAGCAGAAGAGACTTGTTTGGGCTAAAGAAAACGAGGAATGGACATTAGACCAGTGGAAATTTTTGCTTTGGTCTGATGAGTCCAAATTTGAGATCTTTAGATCCAACCACCGTGTCTTTGTGCGACGCAGAAAAGGTGAACAGATGGACTCTTCCTGCCTGGTTCCCACTGTGAAGCATGGAGGAGGTGGTGTGATGATGTGGAGGTGCTTTGCTGGTGACACTGTTGGGGATTTATTCAAGATTGAAGGCATACTGAACCAGCATGGCCACCACAACATCTTGCAGCGGCATGCTATTCCATCAAGTTTGCGTTTAGTTTGACTATCATTTATTTTTCAACAGGACAATGACCCCCAAAACACCTCCAGGCTGTGTAAGGGCTATTTGACTAAGAAGGAGAGTGATGGGGTGCTACACCAGATGACCTGGCCTCCACAGTCCCCAGACCTTAACCTTAATCGAGATAGTTTGGGGTGAGCTGGACCGCAGAGTGAAGACAAAAGGGACAACAAGTGCTAAGCATCTCTGGGAACTCCTTCAAGACTGTTGAAAACCATTTCCGATGACTACCTCTTGAAGCTCATCAAGAGAATGCCAAAATCGAGCAAAGCAGTAATCAAAGCAAAAGGTGGCTACTTTGAAGAACCTAGAATATAAGATACATTTTCAGGTGTTTCACACATTTTTGTTAAGTATTTCATTTCACATGTGTTAATTCATAGTTTTGATGCCTTCAATGTGAATCTACAATTTTCAGAGTCATGAAAATAAAGAAAACTCTTCGAATGAGGTGTGTCCAAACTTTTGGTCTGTACTGTATATATTGTAAATCCTTTCAATTAGATCCAGCATAACGAACACCACAGCACTTTCATTGGTCTATGCTACAGTGGCATACATAACTTTTAGCTTGCCTGATCATGTTATTTGTTTACTGATTATTCTCTTTTTTTAACCAGTTTGGTAAATACTCCCTTTCTTAAATAGAGGCCATCCCACAAGGCTTGATTATTTGGAGATGTTTTTATCCAGTTGTCCAGTCATCACAGTTTGGTTATTATAATTTTTTTCAGACCCTTGCACTTGACCACCTTTAATCCCTATTTCCTCATAGACTGTAAGCTTATGAGCAGGGCCCTCACTCCTCTTGGTATCTGAATTACATGTCCACTCTGAGTTTTAAAGCACTGCGGAATATGTTGGCGCTATAGAAATAAAAATTATTATTATTATTATTAATGCCTCAAATAGATAAAATTCAAGAACTGATTGCTCACTTAATGCCTAATGTATCTCACCACCTTGACCGATGTTATTGTCACAAGAAAAGCAATGTTCATTTTATCTGTTTGTAGTTTTATTGGAATGGCTTATCATAGCCATTTATTGAACTAGATGTGTTTAAAATTAGAATCACTGCAGTTTTTTTTTGTGTTTCATTTCTTACACAAGATAAAATTAGAAGGACTAAAAGCGCAATAGAGTCTTAACTAAGTAAATAATGGTGCGTGTGTGAAATTAGATGTGTTAACATGGTAGGCTGACCAAAACCACTGTTGCACAGTATAAATAGGCTTTTGGGGGAAATCAAAAGCTGGAATTAAAGGGTTAAATTGCACTACCTGATAATCAATGAAAAGAGAATGAATATTGGTACCGTTGATGTGGTTTATTTGTTAAGGCATTTTGAAATAGGAACTCTTCCTCATCAGGACAAACCACAGTGATTACTTATTATTTACTTTAAAACAATTGTACCTGCTGATTCCTGGTTTTTCTGTTGCTCTACACAGGTTGTTGTTGTCTTATTGACAACCAGCATCGGACTGGCTACCGGAGGAATCTCCAGTAATACCAGGCCTGGCTGCGGTTACCTGCACTGAACTCCGGAGCTCTCCCCTGCCGCCTGGAAGGAACTCGGGGTTTGCAGAACTGAACTGCGAACACCGAGTGATTGATTCCCCGGTGATTGCGGTTCAGTTCATCACAGCTGCAGACAGGCCAGGCTGCAATCCGGAGCACAGGTGACAGTTCCGAAGTGCAGCCCGGCTTGTCTGCAGCTGTCATAAACTGAACCACAATTGCCAGGGAATCAATCACTCGGTGCTCGCGGTTCAGTCCAGTCTGCACTCTGGAGCTCAGGTGAGAACTCCAGAGTTCAGTGCAGGTAACCACGGCCAGGCCTGGCATTACTGGAGATTCCTCCAGTAGCCAGTACGATGCTGTGGACAACACTTCTCATAATTCATTTTACTCCTCTATTTGAAATCTTGCTGGGAGCTCCTGGTCATGGCCAGTTTTTAGTGAAATTATGTTCTTTAAAAATCTGAATTATTGCCTCAACAGTGCTCGCTGAAACTGTCAGTAGTTTAGAAAGTCCTCTGTAACCAATGACATCAGTATGTTTTACAACAATAAGGTTGCAAAGGTCTTGAAACAGCTCAATGATTTTACACATGACAAGATGTTTCTTGTGTGCACCTTAGTAAGGAGACACTTCTTTTTAGACCCTAATTTGACCCGCTGATACCATATTATTTTTCACTAAGTGGCAGGATTGCTTTCTGATTACTAATAGATTTTGGTGTCATGAGTTTCAAAAGCTTTTTCCACCTCTCTTTTTTCATGTGTTTAATACTCTTTCCCTAAGTCTTTTCTCATTGGTACACATAACTAGAGATGAGCGAACCGGCCGTGGTTCGGCTCGAGTTCGGTTCGTCGAACGGAGGACTCATTCGAGTTCAGTTCGGCGAACGTTCGACGAACCGAACTTGAACCAATAGGAAATAATGGGAGGCAATCACAAACACATAAAAACGCATTATAAATGTACACATACAGTTAATAAACATTGCCATAACACTTACCGGTGCCCGCGATGCGTCCTGCACTCTGTCTCCTGTCACTATTCCTTCCGATGATCGCTGCGTCCTCCCGATAACCAGCATTGACAGGTCCTTCCATGACATCGTCAAAATAGCCATGTGACCAGTCACGTGGCTATTATCTCATTGGCTACAGACTGGTCACATGGCTTTGACGTCATGTCCTGTCCTAGGTCCTGTCATTGCACTCTCCGGTATACGGTGCACATTTGCGTATCGCCGTGTACCGGCGAAATGCTCTAGCACATGGTCGACTCCCCCTTCCGTTAGGGACCGGCTGACACAGCCGGTCATTAACGGAGATCACCGTTGCCATAGCAACGCAGTTAGCGGTGACGTCACCGCTAACTGCGGCTCCGAGAATCACATGATCGGAGCACTGTTGCTATGGTAACGCGTCTGTCAGCGTTACCGCTGTTACCGCTAACAGCCAGCACCACTGATCTCTCACGGAGTGAAGGCTGCACGCTGCTTCCCGTGTAGCCTTGACGGAGTGAAGGCTGCACGGGAAGCAGCGTCTTCCCCCATGCAGCAGTGATGGAGCAGAGCTGCATTTGTTGAACGAGAAAGACAGAAGACCATGGATCGTAGAGGGCTGACAGCGGGTAATAAAGATGGAGTCTCTAATGTGTCTGTGTATTTGTTTCTATTAAAGTATTTTTTCTCTGTGTAGTGTCTTTTTTTTAACCCTTTATTGGAGATTCTTAATGGTCGGGTCAAACGTGCCTGACATTAAGAATCTCTGGCTTAATACTAGCTAGTAAAACAAAGCTAGTATTAACTTATTATTACCCAGCAAGCCACCCGGCTTCAGGGCTGTTGGAAGAGTTGGATACAGCGCCAGATGATGGTGCTTCTATGAAAGCACCATTTTCTGGGGCGGCTGCGGGCTGCAATTCGCAGCAGAGGCGCCCAGAAACCTCGGGCTAACCTATGCTGCGGATTCCAATCCCCAACTGCCTAGTTGTACCTGGCTGGACACAAAAATGGGGCGAAGCCCACGTCATTTGTTTTTTCATTATTTCATGAAATAAGTGAAATAATTAAAAATAACGGGCTTCCCTATATTTTTGGTTCCCAGCCGGGTACAAATAGGCAACTGGGGGTTGGAGGCAGCCCGTGGCTGCCTGCTGTACCTGGCTAGCATACAAAAATATGGCGAAGCCCACGTCATTTTTTTGGTGGGCAAAAAACTTCTGCATACAGTCCTGGATGGAGGAATTAATCACCTTGAACCTGTGCAGTCTTTTCAGATTCTATGTCCGGTTTCATGTCTTTTTAATCACTCTGTCAGTGTCCATTTACTAGAGACAGACTAAGAACAAACTCTGTTCGAAACGCGTCCTCTCACGTTTATTCCTATGAATTCATGATGGAAATTTTTTTTAACTTGAACATGAAATAAAGAAAGAATCTAATTTTAACCTATTTTGGACCAGATTGCTGGATTTCTACTCTATTTAGTCCTGGATGGAGTATGCTGAGCCTTGTAGTTCTGCAGCTGCTGTCTGCTCTTCTCCATAGAGACAGACAGCAGCTGCAGAACGACAAGGCTCAGCATACTCCATCCAGGACTCTATGCAGAAGTTTTTTGCCCCCTGAAAAAATTATGTGGGCTTCGCCATATTTTTGTATGCTAGCCAGGTACAGCAGGCAGGTACGGCTGCCCCCAAGCCCCAGTTGTAAAAAATAAAGGGAAGCCCTTTTTTATTATTTCATGAATTTCATGAAATAATTAGAAAACAAATGACGTAGGCTTCGCCCCATTTTTGTGTCCAGCCAGGTACAACTAGGCAGCTGGGGATTGGAATCCGCAGCACAGGTTGACCTGAGCTTTCTGGGCCCCACTGCTGCGAATTGCAGTCTGCAGCCGCCTCAGAAAATGGCATTTTCATAGAAGCGCCATCTTCTGGCTCTGTATCCAACTCTTCCAGCACCTGCCTGCTATACCTGGCTAGCATACAAAAATATGGCTCACGTCCTTTTTTTGTAGTTTTTTGGCAAAAAAAATAAAAAATGCTTCCCTGGATTTTCCATTGCCAGTGAAGGTAACACCAAGCAGTGGGGGTTAGAAGCCAGTAGCTGCTTGGATTACCCTTAGCTAGCAATACAAAAAATGCAGCGGGAGCCCATATATATTTTTTTTAATTATTTATTTAAATAACTAAAAACAAAATGGGCTTCCCTGTATTTTGATTGCTGGACATCACAGTGCTGTAAAAATAAATCTTTAAAAAAAATGACGTAGCACTCCGCGATATTTTTGATTCTCAGCGCAGATAAAGCAGACAGCTATGGGTTGCCACCCACATCTGCCTACCGTTACCTTGGTTGGCAATCAAAAGACAGGGAAGCCCATTAATTTTTTCTATATAAAAAATAGTTAAAAAAAAATGACGTTAGGTCCCCCCATTTTTGATAGCCAGCTAGGGTAAAGCAGACGGCTGTAGCCTGAAAACCACAGCTGGCAGCTTTACCGTGGTTGGGGATCCAATGTGGAGGTCCCCCCAGGCTCTTTTTTTATAATTATTTTATAAATATTAATAATTACACAAAAAAAGTAGGGTCCCCCCCAAATTGGATCACCAGCCAAGGTAAAGCGGACAGCTGTGGTCTGGTATTCTCAGGGTGGGAAGGTCCATAGTTATTGGGCCTTCACAGCCTAAAAATAGCAGGCCGCAGGCACCCCAGACGTGGCGCATCCACTAGATGCGCCAATCCTGGCGCTTCACCCATGCTCATCCCGTGCCCTGTTGCAGTGGCAAACGGGGTAATAAATCGGGTTGATACTAGCTGTAAAGTCACCTGAGATCAAGCCCAGCAGTTTGTGATGTCATGGCATCTATTAGATACCCAACATCATAAACTGTCAGTACTAACAAAAAAAAAAAATCGACAAAAGAAATTTATTTGAAAAAGCAGTCCCCAAAACATTTCCTCTTTCACCAATTTCTTGTAAGAAAAAAAATAAAGGGGTCCCACGACGACTCTGGACCGTCTAGAATATGGGGGGAGACACTCAGGGAACGTATCCCCCATTTTCTATGAGTGCAGACCCTTCATGTGAGGAGTGTGGGTGCAATGAATCTGCACTCACTCTCCCCGGGTCCACAGCAGCAGAGTCCATGTCGTAATGGTTGCTACCAAAGCTGCAATGCCCTGCTCATGAGGTAAGGGCATGCCTAATCAGGAGAACTATTCTACATTTCCAAATATTGGTATTTGCTGATATTATTGCTATTCCACCTACTATATATTGGGGATAGGATCTTGGAGATGGAATACCCCTTTAAGTCCAGTTATCCAGCTGAATGAATATTGGCGTATAACGGACTCTCATGTTTGGTAGTCGTTCAGCAGGGAAACTATAAAAGCAAATCCCTCCATTTGGAAATGTAGTATATAGCTCTCCTGATCAATTATGTTCCTTACCTCATGAGCAGGGCATTACAGTAATAATAATAATAATTTATTCATTTATATAGCATTATTAATTCCATAGCGCTAAATGTCTTTGGAGTGTGGGAGGAAACCGGAGTACCCAGAGGAAACCCACGCAAACACGGGGAGAACATACAAACTCCTTGCAGATGGTGTCCTTGGTGGGAAATTGAACCCAGGACCTCAGTGCTGCAAGACTGCAGTGCTAACCACTGAGCCACCAATTTAGCTTACAGATGCATAACCACCACTCACTGTGTCTGAACACAGGAACTTGAGCTGACAGCCACTCTGTGCATGCAGCAGCGTCTATTGTGTAGGGAGGGCCGCGGGGCTGCACACGTACCGTGGGACACTGGGGAACACCGGTGGTGTTATAGGGGGTGACCTGGCAGGGCCTGGGGAGGAGTTTTTTGTCGCATGTGTCATGGCACATGCGAAAGAAATCAGAAGAGTAGGGTGAATGCGGCCGGCGCGCTGCTGTGCGCGCGACCATCTTGGATTTCTGGGAGGGCATCAGGGGGGGCCCTTTGGCGACAACGAGGGACCGGGTAGGAGATTTATCATGTTTGTTCATGCCAGATGGGAGATAAATAATTTTTTATCGACACTGTCATTTACTGTAACGTGATCATCGGTGTACGGTGTATACCAGTGATCACATGAGCGGGGACCGGAAAAACCGTCCTGAATCATGATCTCCAGGGTCTCAGTTAGCCCTGAAACCCCGAAGATTTTCTGACGCTGGGGGGCGCTATTCACTTATTTCTGCCTGCCGTTTATAAATGGCAGATCAGAATAAGGCTACATTAACACGACCGATCAATTTTTGCGGTCTGGAAAAAACAGTCCGTTTTTTTTCACGGGTGCATCCGTGTGGCATCCGTTTCCGTTCCGTAGACGGTCCGTATCTCATCTGTTTGTCATCCGTGTGCCTTCTGGTTTTTTTGCGTACTGCAAAAAAACTGAAGGAGGGAAAATACATAAATTTACCCAGGATCCATAGCTTCAACCTACATGAGACGGCCACATGTTCACTCCAGTGCCATTTTCTACTGCTTTTCACAGCGTAGAGTACTCTGGTGATTTTCTTGTGCTTGTACACTTCATATCAGTCTTTTCTGTCATTATAATGGCAGAAAGACACATAATGTCCCACTCTCCTGCATTTTGTAATTTTGCACCCTTTGGTGCCTTTCATGTGGCACTAAGGGGTGCTTAGCTTTGTATTTAGCCAAAAAAATGAAAAAAAACAAAAATGACGTAGGGCTCCCCCTATTTTTGTAGCCAGCTAGGGTAAAGCAGACGGCTGCAGCCTGCAGACCAAGGCTGGCAGCTTCACCTTGGCTGGTAATCCAAAACTGAGGCACCCCACGCTGTTATTTTAAATTAAATAAATAATTAAAAAAAAAAAAAAAAACACGTAGGGGTCCCCCCAAAATTGGATCTTCAGCCAAGGCAAAGCAAACAGCTGGTGTCTGATATTCTCAGACTAGGGAGGTCCATGGTTATTGGACTCTCCCCAGCCTAAAAATAGCAGGCCGCAGCCGCCCCAGAAGTGGCGCATCCATTAGATGCGCCAATCCTGGTGCTTCGCCCCAGCTCATTCTGTGCCCTGGTGTGGTGGCAAACGGGGTAATATATGGGGTTAATACCAGATGTGTAATGTCACCTGGCATCAAGCCCTGGGGTTGGTGAGGTCAGGCGTCTATCAGATACCCGACATCACCAACCCAGTCAGTAATAAAAAAAAATAGACGACTCATTTTATTTTGAAAAAACACTCCCCAATACATTCCCTCTTTAACCAATTTATTAGAAAGAAAAACAAATCCAGGTCTGGTGTAATCCAAGGGGTTCCCATGACGATCCACACTGTCCCAGTCAATGAAGAGCAGGATGTTCCCCATTGGCTAGGAGAGCAGTGCAGTGACCTGAGCTAACATCAATGGGTCAGCCCAGGTAACTGCAAAGCATGAAAAGTGCTGCTGTCAGCTAGGTACATTACCTGCGCTGATCTCCTGCACATTGACTTCAATCACACTTCAACACAGCCAAGTATCGCGAGCGGCCCGTGACATCACCGCTAGTCAGTCTCGGGTCGGAAGCGAGAGAAGGTGATGTGACAAGCGGCCATGGAGGACAGTGACAGCGCTGAGGTCGGGACTTCATCACCGCAGGTAAGCCGAGCGGGACGATGTGTGCAGAGAGACAGGTGGGCGGAGCCTAGCGGGACCATGTGTGCAGAGTGTCAGGTGGGCGGAGCCTAGCGGGACGATGTGTGCAGAGTGCCAGGTGGGCGGAGCCTAGCGGGACCATGTGTGCAGAGTGCCAGGTGGGCGGAGCCTAGCGGGGTAAAGGGTGCAGAGTGCCAGGTGGGCAGAGCCTAGCGGGACCATGTGTGCAGAGTGCCAGGTGGGCGGAGCCTAGCGGGGTAATGTGTGCAGAGTGCCAGGTGGGTGGAGCCTAGCGGGACGATGTGTGCAGAGTGCCAGGTGGGCGGAGCCTAGCGGGGTAATGTGTGCAGAGTCCCAGGTGGGTGGAGCCTAGCGGGACGATGTGTGCAGAGGGCCAGGGGGGCGGAGCCTAGCAGGTAATTTGTGCAGAGTGCCAGGTGGGTGGAGCCTAGTGGGACAATGTGTGCAGAGTGCCAGGTGGGCGGGACCATGTGTGCAGAGTGCCAGGTGGGCGGAGCCTAGCGGGGCAATGTGTGCAGAGAAGCCAGGTGGGCGGAGCCTAGTGAGACCATGTGTGCAGAGTGCCAGGTGGGTGGAGTCTAGCGGGACCATGTGTGCAGAGTGCCGGGTGGGCGGAGCCTAGCGGGGTAATGTGTGCAGAGTGTCAGGTGGGCGGAGCCTAGCAGGGCAATGTGTGCAGAGTGCCAGGTGGGCGGAGCCTAGTGGGACCATGTGTGCAGAGTGACAGGTGGGCGGAGTCTAGCGGGACCATGTGTGCAGAGTGCCAGGTGGGCGGAGCCATGTGTGCTGGCGGCGGAGTGCGACGTGGGTGGAGCCTAGCGGGGTCATGTGGGGTCATGTGGCGCTGAGGACGTCAGTGTCGTGGACTGCTTGGCTGGGGACAGGTGAATGTGAGTGTGTGTGTGTGTGTGTGTGTGTGTGTATGTGTACATGCCGCGTGCAGGAGGGGGCGAAGTGAGCTGAACGGGGAAGTGTGGGCTTCCTGCACGTAATTAGGATAAATATCGGGTTACTAAACAAAGCGCTTTGCTGGATACCCGATGTTTATCTTGGTTACCAGCTTCTGGCAGGCTGCCAGCGATGGCTCCTGCACACTGTAGCTGTAAAAAGCCCTGCTTTTTGCTGCTAGAACCGTTCTCGAACGTAACTAGAACTATTGAACTTTAGCAAAAAGCTCGAGTTCTAGTTCGATCTAGAACACCCCCCAAAATCACTCGAACCGCGAACTGGAGAACCACGAACCGCGAACTGCGCTCAACTCTACACATAACTTAATTTGTGAACATCTATGGTTTGACTTTGTCTGTGTGGCTTGAATGGGTTATTACCAACCTTTGGTTAGAAATTCATGTAAATAGTAGCTATAGAAATATATTTACTTAGAATATTGGTGACATGTTCAATACTTATTTTACTCGCTATAAATCGAGAGAACATATGAAAAGTGTGTACTGTATGCTTTTATGTCTGTGAGCTTTTTTCACTCTGTAGCTTTGCATTGGAAAACACAGCGAACCATACTTTTCAAAAAAGTTAAAAAATGTTGTACCAACACATTTTGGCCATAATACACATGTCATATGTCCAATCCAATAAAAGCCAAGGAAATATTTTATACTAAATGTAAAATAATGTTACTGTGAACATATTTACATTACATTGTTATTATCTAAAGCCTGGGTTACTTCATAAATATAATTAATAGTTACACAATATGCTCTATTTCCTTTTCATTAAATGTCCTTAACAATAGAGCAATTCAAAGTTACTATGACTTTTTTTTTACTGATCTTTTAATATTGTTATTTCCTTGCCTCATCTTACCTCACAGTATAATGGCACAGAGTTACATAACAGCTTATATGTGCATAATCTTACAATTATTATTATTATTGCGCCATTTATTCCATGGCGTTTTACAAGTGAAAAAGGATATGCATTAAAATAAGTACAACAATCATGAAAATTATTAAAACAGACTGGTATAGGAGGAGAGAGGACCCTGCCCGCGAGGGCTCACAGTCTACAGGGAATGGGTGATGGTACAATAGGTGAGGACAGAGCTGGTTGCGCAGTGGTCTACTGGACTGAGGACTATTGTAGGTTGTAGGCTTGTCGGAAGAGGTGGGTTTTCAGGTTCCTTTTGAAGGTTTACATGGTAAGTAAAAGTCTGATATGTTGTGGTAGAGAGTTCAAAAGCACAGGGGAGGCACGGGAGAAATCTTGTATGTGATTGTAGGAAGAGGAGATGAGAGGTGAAGAGAAGGAGATCTTGTGAGGATCTGAGGTTGTGTGCAGTTAGGTGCCGTGAGACAATCATGCTCCATGATGGTTATGTATAGTAGCATTTTCAAGCATAAATGGTGATGAAACCCGTTGTCATCATTAGTAACTACGGGGATTCATTGACCTACTTCAAATCAATGTAAATGTGAAGATGGTCGGAGCTAAGTGAACTGTTTCTCTTGACCCTGATATACCTTTAGCGATTAGAAATAGCAATTTCTTACTGTTTCAATTATTAAGCTCATCATAGTGTAAAAAGGTTTTCTTACAAAATTGTTATCTTTTAGATATTTTTTGTAACTTCTTGTGATCTGTCTGATCTATGTCTCCATTTCAAATTTTCCATAAGACGCTAGTGAATTTTTATTGTTATATACTTGCATATTTTATATTAAAAGCACCGTAAAATCTGTGTGTATCTCTTGATATTGCATTATATCACACACACTTGACAAACGAAAACACATTCTATTGAAAACTGAACAGAAGGTTAACATTTAAGAATTTTTTTTTATTCTTTATCAGAAAAAAAAAATCTTGCAATTAAGATGATAATTTTTAAAATTGTATTATGTAATTGAAACACAAAATTTAAAGGTCATGTTTTAATCTCTTCGGTAAAGACAATTATAATTGTTATTATAAAGTGTTTCCTATGTTTAGAATGCAGATAATGATTATGAATACATTAACTTATAATTGTTTAACATTACAGGTAATTTATAGTAACTTTAAAGGGTGTCTGTATTAGAAAGCCAAGTTTAAATACATTGCTAAGTAGTCAGTAAGCCAGAGTTGAAAGGTTGTACAGATATCAGCTCTCCTCTGTACATGTATGCAATGAACAGACAGTTCAATGATTGGAATAGATGCCATGTATTAATATTTCATTCTTTCTGTAGTGGCATTACAGGGCAGTTTATAATGTGATACACCAGAAAAAAAGCAAAAAGCATTTACTCTTCCAATCTCTACTTTTTACATTTACTGTCACAGTGAACCTTCTGAAATTTAAGTTGGACAGAGTTGATTAAAGTGTTATTCCCATCTCCAAGATCTTATCGTAATACATTGTAGGTGTAATAATAATAATAATAATAATAATAATAATATCAAATACCTTCAATTAGAAATCTAGCATATTTTTACTGATATAGCCATGTCTCTTACCTCATGTGAGGACATTGAAGCTTAGATATATATGGTGACGACCACAAGCAACTAACTGTCACTATATGAGTGGATGTAACTTTGGATACCAAAGCTGCAATGCCGTGCACATAAGGTATGAGATATGTATATCAGGAGAACTATACTACATTCAAAAATACAGATATTTATTATTATTTGTTATAATAGCGCCATTAATTCCATGGTTCTTTACATGTGAAAAAGGGTATACATAATGAAAACAAGTACAATAATCATGAACATTAAAAAGCTACAGACTAGTACAGGATGAGAAAAGTCCCTGCCCATGAGGGCTCCAAGTCTATAGAGGATGGGTGAGGATACAGTAGGTGAGGGTAGAGCTGTTATAGTTGACTGAGGGATACGGCAGGTTGTAGGCTTGTTGGAAAAGATGGGTCTTCTGGTTCCTTTTGAAGGTTTCCACAATAGGCAAGAGTCTGATATGTTAGAGTATAGATTTCCAAAGCATGGAATATGCAAGGGAGTTATCTTGTATGCGATCATGGGAAGAAGAGATAAGAGGGGATAAGAGAAGAAGGTCTTGTGAGGATCGGAGGTTGCATACAACTAAGTACCTGGAGACTGTCACACATGTATAGAGGAGACAGGTTGCGGATGGTTTTGTATGTCATAGTTAGGGTTTTGAACTGGTGTCTTTGGGCAAAGGGAAGCCAGTGAAGCAATTGGCATATTGAAGAAGCTTGGAAATAGTGGGGGACAGGTGGATTAGTCAGGTAGCAGAGTTTAGGATATATTGGAGGGGTGCAAGTATTTACTAACATTATTATTATTATTATTATTATTATTATTAATATTAGTATTACATCTACTACATATTGGCATATGTTGTTGGAGCTGGGAATACCCCTTTAATTCATGGGAAATATTGAATTTGCATAGTATAAATTTTACATGAAATTAATTGGGTGGAATGATGTCTCAATGCTTAGCACTGCAGTCTTGCAGCACTGGGGTCTTGGGTTCAAATCCCACCAAGGACACCATCTGCAAGGAGTTTATATGTTCTCCCCGTGTTTGCGTGGGTTTCCTCCCACACTCCAAAAACATACTCATGGGGATTTTAGATTGTGAGCCCCAATGAGGACAGTGTTGCCAATGTATGTAAAGTGCTGTGGAATTAATAGCGCTATATAAATTAATTATTATTACTAATTGGCCAGGAATTAGTTAAAATAATCTTGTGCTGACCTCTCCGCATCCCTCCCCAAATCTGTCCCACTGCTGTCAGTCCATTGTTTGGCACTTTTATCATCTCTCTGCTATCTTCCTTTTGACGGGGTCTTCTCCTCATTAGGTCTCATGTGGTTATGTGGGGTATGATTCATGTCACAGACAAGCATTGCACCATTTGCTGTCATGATGCATGTCATTGATGTGCATTGCATGTCCCATAATGTTATGGGGGCTAGTGAATGGAAGATTCTACCAGAGGGAAGATATAAGAGCAAATTGGAGGTGAATAAGATTTTTTAACCACTTCCCTGCCTTAAGTCCACGTCACTAGAGATGAGCGAACCGGTCGCGGTTCGGCTCGAAGTCGGTTCGCCAAACGGAGCTCCCGTTCGAGTTCGGTTCATCGAACGTTCGACGAACCGAACTCGAACTGCATAGGAAACAATGGCAGGCAATCACAAACACATAAAAACACCTAGAAAACACCCTCAAAGGTGTCCAAAAGGTGATAAACAACTCACAACACAACACAAACACATGGGAAAGTGACAAGGAAATATACTCATGCGAAAACAAAAGAGCTGGACAAGGAAAAAGAGGAGGAGACACAGATATATGAGTATATGCAAGGAAACATCGATGCCATTACTGTGCAACTTGAGCCCTGCTCATTTTAGGCTTCCAATCTGGATAAATTGCCTGAGCTCGACACGTACGCCTTGGGGATCTTCTCGTGTCCTGCAGCCAGCGTTCTCTCAGAACCTGTCTTCAGTGCTGCTGGGGGTCTGCTGGCAGATAAGCACACGTGTCTGTCCACTGACAATGTGGACATGGCTCTCAGAGGACTTTTCTTCCCCTGGGTCAGCCAGGGGACGGGAAAGGCACGCATATTTTTGAGAGTGCTTCCACGCATATTTTTGAGAGTGCTTCATGCAAAGCATCTTTTTCTTTTTCAAAAGGGGGGTCAACTGATGCCAGTCAAGTGGGGTGTGTGTGGCCCAATTAGTGGAAACGAGGGAGACTGTGGTTGGAGTCCCCTCGCTGTGTTTCTAAAAGAACCAAGATGAACAAGTCATGGCTCTCAGAGGACTTTTCTTCCCCTGGGTCAGCCAGGGGACGGGAAAGGCACGTGTATTTTTGAGAGTGCTTGATGCAAAGCATCTTTTTCATCTTGAAAATTGGGTCAACTGATGCCAGTCAAGTGGGGTGTGTGTGGCCCAATTAGTGGCAACGAGGGAGACTGTGGTTGGAGTCCCCTCGTTGTGTTTCTAAAAGAACCAAGATGAACAAGTCATGGCTCTCAGAGAACTTTTCTTCCCCTGGGTCAGCCAGGGGACGGGAAAGGCACGCGTATTTTTGAGAGTGCTTCATGCAAAGCATCTTTTTCATCTTGAAAATTGGGTCAACTGAGGCCAGTCAAGTGGGGTGTGTGTGGACCAATTAGTGGCAACAAGGGAGACTGTGGTTGGAGTTCCCTCGCTGTGTTTCTAAAAGAACCAAGATGAACAAGTCATGGCTCTCAGAGGACTTTTCTTCCCCTGGGTCAGCCAGGGGACGGGAAAGGCACGCGTATTTTTGAGAGTGCTTGATGCAAAGCATCTTTTTCATCTTGAAAATTGGGTCAACTGATGCCAGTCAAGTGGGGTGTGTGTGGCCCAATTAGTGGCAACGACGGAGACTGTGGTTGGAGTACCCTCGCTGTGTTTCTAAAAGAACCAAGATGAACAAGTCATGGCTCTCAGAGGACTTTTCTTCCCCTGGGTCAGCCAGGGGACGGGAAAGGCACGCGTATTTTTGAGAGTGCTTCATGCAAAGCATCTTTTTCATCTTGAAAATTGGGTCAACTGATGCCAGTCAAGTGGGGTGTGTGTGGCCCAATTAGTGGCAACGAGGGAGACTGTGGTTGGAGTCCCCTCGCTGTGTTTCTAAAAGAACCAAGATGAACAAGTCATGACTCTCAGAGAACTTTTCTTCCCCTGGGTCAGCCAGGGGACGGGAAAGGCACGCGTATTTTTGAGAGTGCTTCATGCAAAGCATCTTTTTCTTTTTCAAAAGGGGGGTCAACTGATGCCAGTCAAGTGGGGTGTGTGTGGCCCAGTTAGTGGAAACGAGGGAGACTGTGGTTGGAGTCCCCTCGCTGTGTTTTACATGCTTTTAGAAGGGCATGACATGGCTTGGAGGTTGACTTTCAGCATCTGCAAACTGTTGGCTACCAAAATGCTGCCTTTCCAACTTTTTTAACCGAGGATTTTCGAGACCTTATGCCCATCGCAGTGCCCCAAGAGCCGATGCCCAGGCGCCACTCCTTCTCCAACAAAGGCGTGCACGCGCTACACCAGCATGTCGCACTAAACATCACTGATTCCTTGAGAAACTCTGTGTGACAGGGTGCATTTCACCACAGATAATTGGCCCAGTAAGAATGGACAGGAGCGTTACATGTCGCTGACTGGGCAATGGGTTACCATTGTGAGAGATGGAGAAGGGTCTGCTGTACAAGTCTTGCCGTCCCCACGAGTTGTGTCAATCCTTCTTCTGTATATAGAAGTTAATACACTGCTTCTGGCTCTTCAACCTCGTGTGGGTCCTCCACATTGGCCCAAACCCTGTGCGGTCAGGCCACCCTTCCTTGTAACTGCGCACAAGGAATACCACACACCTCCTTACTATGCTGGCAGCAGAGCTCAATGCCATCAGGCGGTCAAAGGTTTACTTTGAAATGTATGGGAAATGTGAGTCACACCGCTGAGAAGTTGTGGACGGTTAGCTCTGGAGACCGAGTTTCATCAATGGTTGTCTCCACTCAACCAGCAGCCAGGGAAGGCCGGGTGCGACAATGATGCAAACATGGGTGCGGCCCTTCGCTGTGACAATGTGACACATGTGCCTTGTGTGGCTCACGTGTTGAACCTAATTCTCCAGCAATTTTTAAAACACCATCCCGGCCTACATGGCCTTGTGCAGCGGGCACGCTCGCTATGTGCTCACTTCCATCGTGCGCACACAGCAGCGCAACAACTTTCGTCGCTACAGAAGTCTTTAGGTCTGGTGGTTAAACGCCTGAAATGCGATGTGCCGACACGCAGGAATTTGAATCTGCACATGTTGCAGCGTTTGTGGCAGCACCGCCGAACCCTGCTGCAATACGTTATGACATATAGCCTGGGATAACTTGATCCAGAGGTGGTGCAGATCACGCTGCTGGAGTGGTGTCAGATCAAGGACCTATGCACCCTTCTACACAGTTTACAAATGTCGACGAAGATGTTTAGTACTGGCGATGCTATTCTCAGCGTGACAATTCTTTTCATCTACATGATGGAGCACACTGTAATTATTATTCGAAGTCAGGTGTTGGGACAAGAGGAAGGGGAGGAAGTACAGGAGGAGTCATATGCGGAAGGGATAACAAGATCTACGAGGTCCAGATGGTCAGCGGCACCTAGGCGGCAGTCATGGTGAGGGAGAGGGATTAACAAGGGCGCATAGTATCAGCAAAAAGTGTTGAGGAAGGTGCAGGAGCCCATGAAGAAATGGAGGACGAACTGGCGATGGGCATGGAAGACTCAGCAGATGAGTGAGAGCTTGCTCACATTTCGGTTGTGCGAGGTTGTGGGGAGAGGGCCGAGGAAGGAGGCACGATTCTCACCTCTCTGCCACCAACACACCAAGGACTTGGTCCTCCTGGATGCACAAGACACATGAGCGCCTTCTTGCTGCACTACCTACAACATGACCCTCGGATTGTACGAATTCAAAGTAATCCTGACTACTGGGTTGCCACACTGTTACATCCCCGGTACAAGACAAAATTTGGCAAAATAATTCCTGCCATAGAAATGGACGCACGTATACAGGAGTATCTGCAGAAGGTGGTACGCAATCTTAGATCTGCTTTTCCACTAAACACCAGTGCTGCACAGAGTGAATATCAACGCTTTGTCATGGATAGGAGGAAATGGTCTTTTACTTGTCCACATCTGAGGGACCGAGGGCTGGCTGCTGTGCTGAGATGGCGTTGAGTACGGTGTCCCTGCAGAGTTGCACTTTTGGTCATATACCAAATGAGTTGAAAAAGGACAGATGCTGGTGGAAAGGGGAACAGGTGTGTTGGAAAGGGGAAAAAAGTTTTGGTCCGTGGATTTGGTGGTTAAGCAACAGTAACATTTGCTGAAGAAACACCATCTGTTACAGTGGGACTGGCAGATTTGGATAAGGTGGTATATACTATGTTACCGCTATATAACGAAAATTAATAAGAAAAGAAAGAGAAAAGTATATATCCCCATCAGCAGTCAGTGTCCACCATGCTCCCAGATGGAAAAGGAGAGGTTGGCAACTGGAAGGTTTGGTGGAGGATACAGAGCTGTATGGCTATGAAACTAATAGTAGCCTGAACCGAGTTAGACGCCATTCGGATCTGGAGACTGGGAGCCCTGTTAGCGTCACAGGGTCCACATGCCCACCCAGCCCAGGAACTCCCTGTTAACAACACAGGGGCCATTGAGTACGCTGACCGTGTGAGTAGGGGCCACACCTGTGGACAGCAGGCGCATCAGCAGCAGCAGGCCTGTTAATGCCACTGGGCTGCACAAGCAGGACTGGTAGGACAGGAGCTGGTCTTAACCGTTCTGCATTACCAACTGTGGTGGTGGCCTGCATCAACACCCTATCCCTGCCTACCTCTGGCCTAAAGCCGCAATGGGTTCAACACATGGAGGTGTGCTCTTTCGGAGCATAATAGAAGACTGCGCACCTCCTTGTTGGCTCCAGCCCCTTTTATAACATGGGTCAGCCCCAAACCAGGGTGAACCACAATGCACCTCCTGGAGACAAAATCAGAGTGACACGTCATGAGTGGCATAACTAGCGTCCTATTTGGAACCGCAACTTCAATGATGACCTCATGGCTGCCATGACCCAAACACCTCACCAGTCATCGTCTGACCATCAATAATGCGGTGACAAGTCATAGGAGCGGGCCTCTGCAAGCCATTTGGGAGTGGCCTGGCCACATCGTCAGGACACCTGATGCCCTGTGGTCTATATGGGCCCCCCACATCAGGGGCAGGGCCAAAGAGTTCATTACCGGACCTAGTCTCTGATGCAGTAAGTGCCTGAGCATGCTCAGGAGCATGAAATACAGTCTCTGAAAAAGACTATCAGCTTTAGCATGGTGTCTAGGCACAAAACAGGACTTAGACCCGGCACGGAATGCAAGTACCTGTGCAAAGAGGCTTTTCGCACTAAGTGTGGGAGCATGCGCTGTATCCCGAAATGAAGACTTAGCCTCAGCAATGGCACAGTCAGGCAGAGCATACTCACTAGGCGAAACACTGTAGTTAGGCTGCGGCTGGGGTAAATCGGCACACGCATGCGTACTAGCTGCCTCTCCACACTTAGACGTGGAGGAGAAAGTAGCCAGCTGGACAACCCAAAGCACAGCCCTAAATGGCAGCTGACACCTGGGCGCAAATGAAACCTCAGCAGGCTTCAGGTTACAGGTTTTGTAACAAAAAATACCATCCAAAAGAACAGGTGTACTCCTTCCCATGGATAATCTGATATGATCCTTTTTTTCACGGACACAACCATCGCTAACAAATGTAGATGAGGCCAAAACAGCAGCTGCTTCAATGGATCTCAAGTGCTCCATAAAGTGGCCTCTCCTCCACCCCAATTTCAAGATCCCAAATACTCCATTCCTCTGTGGTGTCAATCCAATCGCACTTGCTTCCTAACAGCTCTCAAGTTTCCACCAGCCCTGCTGAGTATGGGGTAACAGAGATTGGTGAGTTTGCATAGCTGTTCAGTCGCACTATAGCCTGGGAATCAGAGGTCTGCTCCAAAGCTGCAATGAGTACAGACAAGGAAGTTATTATTATTTTTATTATTATTGATTTATAGAGCACCATTGATTCCATGGTGCTGTACATGAGAAGGGGGTTACATACAGAATACATATACAAGTAACTATAGACAGACTGGTACAGAGGGAAGAGGGCCCTGCCCTTGCGGGATTATATTCTAAAGGATTTTTGGGAGGAGACAGTAAGAGTGGTTTAGGTTGAGCGTCAAGTACGTATGGTGGTGGTGTCATTGAAGGTTATAGTCATTTCTCAACAGATGAGTTTTCAGATTCAGTTTGAAGCTTGCGGGTGTAGCAGATAATCTGACGTGTTGAGGTAGCGAGTTCCATGAGACAGGGGAAATGATCTGCTCAGATGGCCAGAACCTTTGTGAGTGGGATCCAGGCCCCGATGAAGAAGGTGCTGAGCCTAATCTACACCATCATTTCCACAAAGTAAATCCTCCTGGTGGAGACAATGGGGAACATGATGAGGAGCACAGATACCTGATTGGAATGACAACTTTATTATTCGGTCAGGGCAGGAAGAGGTTGTCTCGGAGGACTCAGGACGAGGGGAATGAAAACACACAGGGTTATTGATGAGGTTGGAGACCACACTTACTGTCAAACCAAAGTCAGCCAGTCGATGAGGTCAGCAGAGTAGGTGGAGGAGGATGCTACTGACGACGAGGTTATGTTGCGTCTTCCTGGCCAGAGACAAAGTACTGGAAGCACGTCAACAACTGAATCCTGGACCACAACTTTGACTCTGAGCAGAAGTCGTGTTGGCTATGCAGGTCGCATGGGCTGTAAGCCTTGCCTAGCCTGTGAATTTTTGGACATCGCAAAGGATCACCCAAGTCATGGAATCTGTAAGATTTGTCAACAATCTGTAAGTAGAAGGCAAAAACTCACACCTTTGAGTAGTTCCTCCATGAAGTGTCACATGGATATGAATTGATAGCGTGAAAGGTGTATTGCTCAGCTTTAGCCACTGTCAATGCAACATGCTTATTTGACATTGCATGCATTGTTGCAGACTACACACAAGGGGCTGCTGTTATTTTGGATCTGCCTTTGTTTGGTCACTATAGCAATATCAAAATGCTCTTCGGGTGTGGATTTGGAGATGCTGTCTATGAACAGAAGGAAAAGCTAAAGGTGTGTGTTACAGCAAGGAGCCACCACGGAAACACTTCGTTCAATTGTGAGGGGAGTCATGTTGTACTTTGATGATGAGCCCCGTAATGCCAGTGAGCAGCATCCTGTGCCACAGACCAACATTCTTACAGTGCTGTCTATACTGTTTACCATGAGAGGAGCGTAAAGTCTGTATTTCTGGCAACTGGACATCAGAGTACCCGGGTACGGTAGGCTGTGCCCAGACAATAATGTGGGCACGCAACACTTTGTTTTATTAGCAAAACACATATCTGTTCTGGGTAGGCCGACTATTTATAGACAATAAGACTTGCTGCTTCTGCACTGTCAAATTGTCACGTACAGTTTAAATCATAGAGGGACAGCAACACATGTTTGCATTGACTGTTGCTTTTCAAGATTTCCATGACTGTGTTGCAGAGCTGTATGGTTTGCATTCACACTGTTATCATCTGCATTATCTGTGAGGCTTCAGCTAACAAGGGTATTCAGGGGGGGTAATGTGTTTTGTCTATGTTTAGGTAAGTAACTTGGAAGCTCTTGTGATGCGCCACTGGTAAGTCGTGTTCGCACACACACACACACACACGCACAAACACACAATTACTGCTACACAGAGGGATTAGCAGGTAGTAGGCAACAGAATAGATTGTTCAATTATTTAAATTGTATGCATGGTTCTTATTGTTTGTTTTGGTAAAGTTAAACAATCATTTATCAACCCAACTGCCTAGAGTCCTTTTCCTGTTGCCTGGTTTTGCTGCATACTGGGGAGCCCACCCTGTACACGACTTAAAATGAAGCATAAGTCGCAATGTGAATTTCACTGTGCTACAATGCGGCCTAGCGTGCCTGTGCAACCACCGCCTGCCCCATCAAGTGCATCTGCGTGCTCTTCATCCTCTGTGACTGTGGGGACAGCAGTCACACATGGTTTTTCACACTGAACTTCCACTCCTTTACCCGCAACAGGGAGTGTGATTGGCAGGTCATCACTTGTTTTGGAAGGGGAAACAGAAGGTATTGTTGAGCTGTCAGACATCGAGAGAACCA
The DNA here is from genome assembly GCF_048569485.1 of Anomaloglossus baeobatrachus. Taxonomy (NCBI): domain Eukaryota; kingdom Metazoa; phylum Chordata; class Amphibia; order Anura; family Aromobatidae; genus Anomaloglossus; species Anomaloglossus baeobatrachus. Next base: position 287,265,480 of record NC_134356.1, on the reverse strand, counting down.
TCATTGAATGCAGGCTACATTATATCCACGCCTGCACCTTCGTCACAGATTGGCTGGACTACCTGCAGTTAATAAATGCATTCCAGAAATGGAAAGGAGTGTAGAATGCATATGTGTTGTACCTTGCTTGGCAGCAAAGGAACACTAACTTAGTATTCCAGACAATTTTCGGATGGCAGAAAAAGAGTCAGCTCTTTGGGCAAATTAAATAGCGTGGCAAAAGTGGACAAATGGGTACAGGGGCCGTGTTCTGTGGGTACCAGGACAGTAAATGAAGCCTCACTTTCTATCCCTCCTAATGATCAAATGCAGCAAGGAATTCCCTGAGTTTGCTATAAAATTAGCATAGCTAAATGTGCATGAGGGTAGAATGCAGAGGTGCTTGAGATTGCTTGGCACAGGTGGCACAATAAAGGAGTCCAACAGCCAGTTCTTTGATGCCACTAAATGGCAGTATTTTTTGCTATCATTATAGCTTATTAAAAACAGAGCAGGAGGGTGTCCTGCACAGGTGCTGCACATAAATTTGCACCAGTGGGGCACTAATGGAGTACAACAGCCACTTCTTGTATGCCACTAAGTTTACTCAATTTTTGGTATTATAATGTCTTAGTAAGTAACAATGAGTTTGAGTGTGCAATGCAGGCAGACGTGCTGCAAATATCTTTGCACTTGTGGGACGATACAGAAGTCCAACAGCCACGTTTAGGATGCCACTAGGTTCACTGAGTGTTTGCTAGTATAATGGCTTAGTAACATTGAGTTTGAGTGTGCAATGCAGGCAGACGTGCTGCAAATATCTTTGCACTAGTGGGACGATACAGAAGTCCAACAGCCACGTTTAGGATGCCACTAGGTTCACTGAGTGTTTGCTAGTATAATGGCTTAGTAACAATGAGTTTGAGTGTGCAATGCAGGCAGACGTGCTGCAATTATCTTTGCACTAGTGGGACGATACAGAAGTCCAACAGCCACGTTTAGGATGCCACTAGGTTCACTGAGTGTTTGCTAGTATAATGGCTTAGTAACTATCAGTTTGAGTGTGCAATGCAGGCAGACGTGCTGCAAATATCTGTGCACTACTGGGACTATACAGAAGTCCAATAGCCACGTTTAGGATGCCACTAGGTACACTCAGTGTTTGCTAGTATAATGGCTTAGTAACTATCAGTTTGAGTGTGCAATGCAGGCAGAGCTGCTGCAAATATCTGTGCACTACTGGGACTATACAGAAGTCCAATAGCCACGTTTAGGATGACACTAGGTACACTCAGTGTTTGCTAGTATAATGGCTTAGTTATAATGAGTTGGAGTGTGCAGAGGACAGGAGGGTACAGTGCCAGGGTTGTGGGGCTCTGGGTAGAGGAATGGAAGCCTGCCTTTCTATTCCCTCCTAATGGGGAAATGCAGGGAGGAAATCCCTGACCTGGGCTACACAGACGCTGTCTCTGTTTTCAGGACCTGTCACCTATGGCTCTGACCCTGCCGGTACGAGCCCTTAAAAGGACTGATAGAAAGTGCTCTCCCTAAGCTGTCCAGCGCTGTGTATGGAGCGCATACAGCAGTATTGGCGATAGGACTCAGGACGGAGCTGCGCCAGTGATGTCTGACACCAAGGACGCAGAAGGCAGATAATGGCGTGCTGGAGGAAAATGTCCGGTTTTATAATGCAGGGACATGTGACATGGACATCCTATCACACATGCCGTTGCTTCTCTGGCTAAAAGTCCACTTAGCTGTGTGTGTGTCTGCGATTGGCTGACATGCTGGCCCTCCCCACTACACGCGCGCACTTAGGGAAGGAAGACAAGGAAAAAAAAAATGGCGATCGCCATTATACAAACAGCAGTGATCTGAAGGCGCTGTTCCCGCACACTATACACTGAAATTTCATAATAGTGTGAGTCACAGAGTGACTTACACTATTACAGCGGAAAGCCAGCTAGGAATTAGCTGTTTTTTTTGCTGCTAGAACCGTTCTCGAACGTATCTAGAACTATCGAGCTTTTGCAAAAAGCTCGAGTTCTAGTTCGATCTAGAACAGCCCCCAAAATCACTCGAGACGCGAACTGGAGAACCACGAACCTAGAACCGAGCTCAACTCTACACGTCACACTAAGCAACATCGCTAGCAACATCGCTGCTAAGGAACAACTTTTGTGACTAGCAGCGATGTTGCTAGCGATGTTGCTGTGTGTGACATCCAGCAACAACCTGGCCCCTGCTGTGAGGTCGCTGGTTGTTGCTGAATGTCCTGGGCCATTTTTTAGTTGTTGCTCTCCCGCTGTGAATCACACATCGCTGTGTGTGACAGCGACAGAGCTACAACTGAATGTGCATGCAGCAGGAGCCGGCTTCTGCGGACGCTGGTAACCACGGTAAACATCGGGTAACCAAGAAGCCCTTCCCTTGGTTACCCGATATTTACCTTCGTTACCAGTGTCCGCCACTCTCAGCTGTCAGTGCCGGCTCCCTGCTCTCTGCACACGTAGCCACAGTACACATCGGGTAATTAACTCGATGTGTACTGTGGCTAGGAGTGCAGGGAACAGGGAGCCGGCACTGGCAGTGTTAGAGCGGCGGACACTGGTAACGAAGGTAAATATCGGGTAACCAAGGAAAGGGCTTCTTGGTTACCCGATGTTTACTGTGGTTACCAGCGTCCGGAGAAGCCGGCTCCTGCTGCCTGCACACATAGCAGAGTACACATCGGGTAATTAACCCTATGTGTACTGTGGCTAGGAGTGCAGGGAGCCAGCGCTAAGTGGTATGCGCTGGTAACCAAGGTAAATATCGGGTTGGTTACCCAAAATTTACCTTAGTTACCAAGTGCAGCATCGCTTCCACGCGGCGCTGCTGGCTGGGGGCTGGGCACTGGTTGCTGGTGAGATCTGCCTGTGTGACAGCTCACCAGCAACCCGTGTAGCGACGCTCCAGCGATCCCTGCCAGGTCAGGTTGCTGGTGGGATCGCTGGAGCATTGCTTAGTGTGACATCTTACCAGCGACCTCCTAGCAACTTACCAGCGATCCCTATCAGGTTGTATCATTGTTGGGATCGCTGGTAAGTTGTTTAGTGTGACTGGGCCTTTAATCCAGCTGCCAGAATGGAATAACAAAAAACAAAGTGGTATGCTTAGAGAACTGACTGTTCTGTGAATGAGTTTGGATAGTTTGTATATTAGCTGTATGTTTCTAATTCAAAATGTAATTTGCAACCCACAGACACAGTGAAGTATGTGAATATTAATATCAGGAATTGCATTAGGGAAGACAAAAAGAAAAATATTGCTAAGGGGCAAGATCTATAACATCTGATGTGCTTTAATACAGTGAAGACACACAGTTTAAATATTATCCAAATATTCAGAGCTTTTACATAAATCATGAAAAGAGGTCTAAGTAGTATGAAGTCTCTCTTAATAGCGTCACTAATAATTTATATACGAGTCCAAATTTCATCTGAAAAATTGCCAGCATTATAACAACTTCAAAAAAATGGTTCTATTGTTCAATCAAAACATTATTGCTGGGTAATCAAGAGTTAAGGAGCCTTAGGGGTATGCCAGCTGCTCAGTGAGCTGGGTCTCTGGCTTTGTTATACTTAAAATGATATGTGAAAGTTACAAATACTGAATAAAAAAAACATTATTTGATGTCAATATTGAATATTAAATTCAATATTGACAAAATGTAATATTGTACCATATTATACTTTTTAAATAAAGATATTGGAACTTATTTTTGCTTTTTCTATTGAGTTTAGTGGAAGAATCCGTTGGGCATGATCTGTGAAGGTCATTGTGCAGAAGAGAGAGAAAATATTCAAAGAACATCACACATTGTAAACTTGCTGATTGTGCCCATATTTCGGAAGGCCATTGATACCATTCACTTGCAATGCTGAAGTGAGCTACATCACCAAATAACCCATTAAACTTTTATCGTAATCTTGCCAGTGATGATAATGTAATAACCACTAAACTAATGACCTCTACAAGATAGGAAGTGTCAGTATATTACCAGTAGAGTTGAGCGCGGTTCGAGGTTCGAGGTTCTCCAGTTCGCGGCTCGAGTCATTTTGGGGGCTGTTCTAGATAGAACTGGAACTTGAGCTTTTTGCTAAAGCTCGATAGTTCTAGATACGTTCGAGAACGGTTCTAGCAGCAAAAAAACCCAGCTAATTCCTAGCTGGCTTTCCGCTGTAATAGTGTAAGTCACTCTGTGACTCACACTATTATGAAATTTCAGTGTATAGTGTGCGGGAACAGAGCCTTCAGATCACTGCTGTATGGATAATGGCGATCGCCATTTTTTTTTTTCCTTGTCTTCCTTCCCTAAGCGCGCACGTATAGTGGGGCGGGCCAGCATGTCAGCCAATCCCAGACACACACACACAGCTAAGTGGACTTTTAGCCAGAGAAGCAACGGCATGTGTGATAGGATGTCCATGTCATATGTCCCTGCATTATAAAAACGGACATTTTCCTCCAGCACGCCATTATCTGCCTTCTTCGTCCTTGGTGTCAGTCATCACTGGCGCAGCTCCTATCTCCGATACTGCTGTGTACGCTCCATACACAGCGCTGTACAGAATAGGGATAGAAGTTTCTATCAGTTCTTTTAAGGGCTAATCCCGGCAGGGTCAGAGCCATAGGTGACAGGTCCTGAAAACAGAGTTTAACAGCTACACAAGATGACAGCGTCTGTATAGCTAAGGTCAGGGATTTCATCGCTGCATTTCCCCATTAGGAGGGATAGAAAGGCAGGCTTCCTTTCCTCTACCCAGAGACCCACAACCCTGCCACTGTACCCTCCTGCCCTTTGCACACTCAAACTCATTGTTACTAAGCCATTATACTAGCAAACACTGAGTGAACTTAGTGGCATCCTAAACATGGCTGTTGGACTTCTGTATTGTCCCACTAGTGCAAAGATATTTGCAGCACGTCTGCCTGCATTGCACACTCAAACTCATTGTTACTAAGCCATTATACTAGCAAACACTGCTGCCAGTTTAAGGGCCGTAGTTGCATTGTCAGGGATAATTATTGTTGTTTATTCTGCTGTTAATAAAGCTAGACCACCGCTGAAATCTACACCACCTCTCAATTTTTACTACCACATTTTAAGTGCACAATCTTGTCGCAATCAAAATGAGTGGCAAAATGACAGATGCTGGTGGAAAGGGGAACAGGCGTGTTGGAAAAGGAAAAAAAAGGGTTTGTCCGTGGGGAAGGTGGCAAAGCTCCATTAACATCTGCTGAAGATAGACCATCTACCAGCAAAAGTAAGATGTCTACTACTTACCGTGGACAATCCGATGTGCTCCCTTTTTTACAGACACGAACAACTGGAACAAAGGTAGATGATGGCCAAAAAAGGAAAATTCTTGAATGGATCTCAAGTGGTCCAACAAGTTCCCTCTCCGCCACCTCAACTACAGCATCCAAAAAACACCAGTCCTCTGAGTTGTCAGGCCAATCACACTTGCATTCTCCCAGCTCTGAAGTCTCCATCCGCCCTGCACAGTATGGTGGAACTGAGATGGCTGAGTCTGCCGAGCTGTTCAGTCACACTATAGCCTGGGAATCAGAAGTCTGCTCCCAAGCTACAGTGAGTACAGACCAGGAAATGGTCTGCAGTGATACCCAGAACCTTTGTGACTCTGATTCAGGCCGTGAGGACCAAGTTTCTGAGCATAATGTTGACCCTTTTTCACAAACTGTAACACCTGTTGTTATAGACAATGAGGAACATACTGATGACGATGAGACGCAGATACCAGATTGGGATGACAACTTAAATATTCGGTCAGGGCAGATTTTTCTAAACAATTAAAGAAAAACAAATTACCATCAATTTACCATATTGTTAGTTTTATAAGACACACAAGATTATAACATGCACCCCAAATTTAGAGAAGGAAAATAGGAAAAAAATATTTTTCATATGTCTTAATCCTAATACTCATCAGGGAGTGCGGTGTTGGTGGAGTGGCTCAGGAAGGTCACAGGAGGCAGGGTGATGCTGCAGGCTCAGACGAGGGGGTGTTTCAGCTAAGGAGGGTTGATAATACTGCGGGCTTGAGGATGTTGCAGTGGACGCCATTGATCTGCCCGTGGGCTGCGGGGGGTGTCGCGGCGGCAAGTGCTATTGATCTGTCGGCGGTCTGCGGGGGTGATACTGCAGTGCAGCGATCCTGGATGGCCACAGAATGGAGGGTCAAAGGACGGGGTGTCATTGATATGACTTTGGGTTCTGTTAAATCGCCCGCAGTTGACTAGATGGATTTAAAAAAAATGGTCACGGAGGCGGCATGTGCACAGATAGGACTCTGTGACCATTTTCTTAAAGTTCATTGTTTCAAACGCGGGCAATTCAATGGAGCAGTCAGTCCAATGCACCTGCCACTGAGACCTCCCTTCCTGTGACCCTCCTGAGTCACTCCACTGCAGTGACACCCTCACCGCCGTGACACCCCCACAGTCCGTCCGCAGATAAAGGGTGCCTACCGCAACACCCCCGAGCCCATCATGTGATCCTGCCTCCTATGACCCCGCTCCACCACAACCTCCTCGGTAAGCCATATCCGTTTTGTAGGACGCATCACCATTTTAGCCCGAGTTTTGGGCGTCTCACAATCTGGAAAACTTGGTACATCTAATTTTATCTAAAACTATATAATGTATTGAATATGGCATTGAAGCCCAAAACAGTGAGTCAGATCCCTTACAATAGATGAATTAATGTGGAAAATAGCTTTTATACCTGGTAGCATGATAGAATGTTATAGAAATAAAAATTCTTGGAATTTAAAACATATAAAGTATGTGAAAATTGTTAAGTGCAAAAATGTATAATAAATCTTCATGCTGATTGCTCCATATGCTAAAGAGCAAGAAACAAAAAAAAGAGAGATTTCTTCTATATAAATGGAATCTGTCATTCTGTCAACATTTTACCTCGGGCTATTGAAACATGCATATAAAATATATAATATTGCCCTAAAGTCACTACACAATTAAACCTAACAAATACAAATATTATCTGTAATTAAACCAGCATTGGCACACTTTAATCTGCTAATCCTTTAAAAATAGAGACACTTGCTGGGTTTTATTTTAAGTTGGATTTTATGGGGAGGAAATAGTTTGCTATTTTGTTTTATTGTAGCAATATAACAGAACAAGCATCATAAAAGGTGATATTTTTTGTGTATATACCCAAGACATTTTTCTTTTCAACATGTAGCTGAATTGTATAAAACACTGTATAGGCACAAATGATATTTAAATTAAAGGGAATACGTGTCAATGTTTTCATCACCAAATTATACTGAGCTCATAATTATGGAGGACTCCTGCTGGTAAAAGAGGGATTTTATCAAAACTACAGCAAGCAGCTCAGTAAGTAACATATTGCTAGAATCATAGTTTTTGTCTCAGCTACTGTATAGGTTGATCTACTGCCTATGCACAGTGTAGACAGAAATCTGTCAAACACTGGTGTGGGCAGAATTATACAGAACTCCAGATGTATAGACCTGGTAGATTACATGGCAGTATTGCAACAGAGAGAGGTCTCACATGTTTGGGATGCGTGTTAAGTGAATGCTGTATTATTTTACTTTGTCTGTCATTGTCCCTTTATGTCTTTATCTTAGCGTTGGACTACTGTTTCTGCTGCCCTGCTCACTGAAAAGGGTCACGATTAGGGTAAGACAGGGATAGGCATGTGATTGTCACATGGGTCAAAAGATGTCGTCCAGGGACATCAGGGAGCTGTGGGTTGCTTAGTGGTTACCCTTTCTATGGTTCCCTAGAGGCAATGCTTCCCACCCCATCCTACTCACTGTGTGCCAATCAATCTCTTAGTGGAGCATGACAACCAGGGACTAGCCTGGATTGGTACCTGGTGCCTATCATCAATAAGGTCCAACCTCACCATCAGAGACTTTGGTAAAGACTGGGAATGCAATTAATCATGCCCCTTTGGGTAAGCCTGCTTTAAGTTGAAGTGAGGCTACACCCTTTTTCCTATACCTATTAGCTTGACAGTAAAACTCTAGTAGATAAAACAGCAATTTTGTAAAAGTGCAGCAAGCAGCTCAGTAAAGCCTGCTTTACACGAGACGACCGATTGTGCGATAGCACGATCGATCATACCCGCCCCTGTCGTTTTTGCGTCACGGGTAATTAGTTGCCCGTGGTGCAAAAACTCGTTTAACCCCCGTCACACGTACTTACCCTCCGGACGACCTCGCTGTGGGCGACGAATGTCCACTTCCTGGAGTGGGAGGGACGTTCGGCGCCACAGCGACGTCACACGGCAGCCGGCCAATAGAAGCGGAGGGGCGGAGATGAGTGGAACGTAAACATCCCGCCCACCTTCCTTCCTTCCACATAGCCGGCGGGTGCCGTGGGATGCAGGTATGCTGTGTTCATCGTTCCCGTGGTGTCACACGGAGCAACGTGTGATGCCATGGAAACGATGAACAACCGCCGCCATTTTAATTAAACAATTTTATGAAACCTAGCGACGAGTACACGACTCACGATTTGTGAGCGATACTGCGTCGCTAGGAGGTGTCACACAGCCCGACATTGCAAGCGATGCCGGATGTTCGTCACAAAAACCGTGACCCCGACAATGCATTGCGCGATAGATCATCTCGTGTAAAGCACCCTTAAGTGATGCAACACAAGCATTACGATCTCTGCCCCTACATATTGCTGCTCTGCTATGAAGTAGCAGAATCCTTGTGACAGTCACTTTAAAAACATATTGTTTTGTGAAACAAGCTAATTTTCAGGGAAATTTGTGATATAATATCTCTCCTGGTGTAAAAGTCCCAAGGCAGAATGCTAGAAGATAGAAAGAATACCGAGCACTGCTACAACCTTAGCCGAGCTACAAATTACAGAGCACCATAAAAGGAAAAGTGCACAGCACTGCTTACCCTTTCAAGAGGTAGTGAGATGATCTCGTTTCACCACTAAGCAGTGTGGTTGTTGCTTTGTGACATCGGGCACAATCCTGAAAAAATTCCTGGTATGATGGAAGCTGCTGTCTCAACCGTGGTGCTATTGCCCAGACGAAGCCATCAATTCATAGAAAATAAAGGAGCGGGCAGCACTCTGCAGGTAGCTTCAGACAGCTTTATTTTTCGATGCTGACAGGTGTAACAGACATGAGGGAGTGGAGGGAGGGGAGCACGAGGACGACGGTACCGTTTCGCACCTCTAGGGGCGCTTTCATGCGTCCATAAAGCTTTCTGAAGCTACCTGCAGAGTGCAGCTCGCTCTTTTATTTTCTATAAATTACAGAGCACCTGCTTTGCCTTAGATCTGCAGCAAATCTTGCTCATCGGTGGTAAGTAGCAGTCACATGAAAAACATCCAATCAAAGAATAAAACCATGGAACTCTCTATCTCTATTAATTGATGAATGAAATCACATCATTCACTGACACAAAGTATAAAAACATGGACAAATATAGCCTACTGCTATTTCACACTTGATCCTGTCTCAATAGAGAAAAAAAGTTAATACAATTTCAAGGCTATCTATTGAATAATGTAATTCTATAGGTAACTTCAAAGGCAAAAGGCATTACATAGATCAAAAATACCTAGGATGACTTGTATTATTCTTCATATATAATAGCTTGGGCAATGTCATCTTACCTTAAAAATAAAGCAACTGTTGCAATTTCCCTTTTTGGATAGCAAGAGTTTTCTGCAAATCATTGAGTTAATGATAAAACACATCTACATGTTTCTGACAAAGAGGTCTGCACTGCAGCTTGAGAGTTTATTCATGAAAAGGAAAGCGCGTCACCCCCCAGAATATCAGAATCTAACACAGAAAAAGGAATAGCCTGCAAAAATAACCTGCCGATAAATAAATCATCTCCTCTTGATACAATCGCAGGTTCTGACATGCAGAAGGGTCCCTATGTCTCAGCACACTTTTTTTAGGGCCTAGATAAAAGCCATGATTGCTAAAAGTTTTACCGTCAGTTCTGTTACATAAACTTATCTTCCCATTATGCAAAAAAAGTATACCGGGTAATACTGTCTTTGTGCTGTGAAGATTAACACTACATAGTTTGGTATGATTGATATGGCAGCAATCTAAAAACTGTCAATAAGTCATTAAACTCAGTTTGAATATATTTTCTACGAAAGCTTAGAATTTTTCTTTACTTTGTCAAGTTCAAAGAAGGCAATGGTGACAATAATTGTATAACAATTACTTATTAACTACATAAAACTGCATTTTATTTTTCATCATTTTATAACACGTACAGTGTGACCATCAATAACATTAAAGTGAAGTGAATAATTATAATATTGTGACAGTCATAAATGTAAAGGACTTATGAAAATTTGGGCAACTTTGCTCAAAATGTAATCATTAGATACCTGGTACAAAACATCTTTAAATTGGGAGATTTTTTTGTTGTTTTTTTCTCGTATACAGTAGTTAGTAGTAGAAGTAACTAAATAAAATAGAATAAGTGTACAGCACTAGAGACTGAATCTTGTGGCCATGATATCAGCTGTTGAGGAATGCTGGGGTGGAGATCTTGGACTTGTTGGTGTTCTTAGCCAAAAGAGTACAGTCACTGTTGCCACAAGAAAACATAGAAAAAATGGTAAGTACTCACCCAACTGAGTAAAAACAGTCCTTTATTTCATCCGGACAAGAGGAGAGGGGAAAGATGCGGACAGCTCAGACGATGGCTGCCGTTTTATGCAGGAGATTTCAATTCTATGTGCCCTGACCTGTAGAAGCGCAATCTCCTGCGTGAAATGGCAGCCGTCATCTGAGTTCTCCGCTTTCACCCCCTCTCCTCTTGTCCGGATGAAATAATTGACTGTTTTTACTCAGTTGGGTAGTGGCCACAATTTTTTCTATGTTTTCTTGTGGCAACAGTTAGTAGTAGAATCAGTGGTAAGTGTCTCAAGAAAGTACAATTAGTGGACCAATGCCAAAGTCATGAGTGTTGAAGGATTATATACTACTGTGGGACCAAGAAAGAGCAACTGTAGCACAAATTGTTGAAAACGTTACTATTGAATATGTTACAGCGGTGGTAGTGCACAATAGCTTGCAATATGTGGAATTTGTCCAAATCATGATAAAGCACCAAGGTTTACCACTTTCCACTACCAAAGAGCACATATGAACATCAGAACTTGGCCAAAAACCAATGGAATAAAATGGTTTAGCTTGTTATTCATTGTTAACATAAAGATGGCTGGATGAGTATGCATCCACTTAAGAGATGACCCCTGGATGCAGTGTCAGAAAAGGACAGACTTGCTGGTCAAATTTCCATTGGAAACTTTAATTCCTGCATATGTGCAGTATGTATAACAATGGCCTCCTGTAGAAAGAATGTAAGCACTGTTGCACTGAAATTTTTTTCAAGGGTGGTTTGAGGAACATGAGAAAAAGGTAACGGTGTAGACTTGACCTCCAAATTCCCTAGTTTGCAAATCAATTTAGCATCTGTGCATATACTGGGAAAGCAAGACTAATATATGGAGGTCTCACATTACAACTTAATGCAAGGTACTAATTAGAGGTTTAGTGGACTTCAAGCCTTTCAGGGTTAAAGATATTTTGAAAGCAGAACTGGAGTCTAAACAATATCACACAGGTAGTTTCAAACTTTATTGAAACAACTATTTGGTGGAAATTTAACAATATAAATGTCTAATGCATGTCCCCATGTAAGAAAAAGGAACATTTAAAAAAATTACGTGTTTTGTGAAGAAACAGAACTTAACAAATAATTTAGAACTTCCGCGTGGGTTAAAAGTAAATCCACTTTTAAAGATATAGAAGAGTGGGTAAATCCAAAAATAAACCTATTGATTTAACTGTTGCAAAGAAGAAATATCAAAATACATCTAACCGATCAAAATGTACAATGAGAGTATAGATATACTTTCCCAAAAGTGTACTTTGCAGTATGGAAAAGACTCAAACCAGCTAAGAAAGCACAATTGATCTCTGTGAAGCTGAGGAGTTTCACTAAACCTATAGTTTCTTGAGATATATTCTTGACACTTTAAAAAAATTTATTCCAGTAAGAAACCAAATGGCTTCAAAATATAAAACTTTGGTGTTTTCTAAGATTGAAAACTCCTCTCTATTGAAAGCGTAAAAGCTTAGAGTTTCTGTTCTGCAGGATTCTACTACTGCATAGAAAATAAACTTCCTAACATTATTTTAACCTCTTCATGACTCTTGACGTACTGGGTAGCTCATGGATCATGTCAGGGTAATCACTGCCGGTTGTTGCAGTGAGCAGGTGGCGCTCCCCGCACATGTCAGCTAATTTGAACAGCTGATATGTGTGCCTCCCAGGCACGAGTGGATCCGCGATCCACCATCGCCTGTTAACCCCTTAGACAAACAAAAGAAACAGTAAAGGCCCCTTTACACACTGAGACTTTCTAGCGATCCCACCAGCGATACCGACCTGGCAGGGATCGCTAGAAAGTTGCAGGTGAGCTGTCAAACAGGCAGACCTGGCCAACAACGCAGCATTGATATGGACCTGCAGAATGACCTCGCTGGTCATTGGGGACGTGTCACACAGCAGGGGACGCTTTAGCATGCTGGGTTCTAAGTCGCTAACAATGTCGTTGTAGCGGGGTCAAACACACCGATGCATGCTGCGTAGCGGGAAACAAAGGACCAAACAATGTTCATGAATGATTTGTAGCGATCAGCAACCTCACAGCGTGGGCCAGGTCACTGATGCATGTCACACACTGCAATGTCGCTGGGGAGGTCGCTATTACGTCACAAAACCGGTGACTTTACAGCAATATCGCTAGCGATGTGGCAGTGTGTAAAGGGGCCTCTAAAGGGGAAATGCTAAATCAGTTTTAACTTCTCTAAGTACCACTGTATCAGGTTATTTATTACATTTAAACATAAAATGGCAGCACGATTAATTTATCTGACGTATGTATTATCTTCATTTTTTTTTCTTTTAAGGTCTGTATGTGGTTATGATGTAAATAGCTATTAACTGTGAACAGAATTAGGATTAGTGTATCACTGTAGTGACCAGGTTCGGCTGAATATGAGCCCTAAAAACAGCTTCCTACATCCCAGCAACTGTGGCTATTCTTTTGATAAGCCAATTTTTCATGACATCACATTTGTGTTACCCCGCAATGATGAAGTTGTGCTAGATCAGCTAATAAAAAGAAGAGCCATGAATGCAGGGAAGTCCGAGTCAGTTCTCCCGTCTGATGGCCATAGATTACTAACCTGACTGCTGGACCGATTCCCGTAAATCAATAAAAACAAACGCTAATCCTGATTCAACATGAAAATTCTACCACTGCTAATACAAGCAGAGTACACAAAATGCTTCATGTACAACACAACACAAAATTATTTTAAAAATATACTTTCAGAAATGTAATTTCTAGTGATTAGTATAGGCATCCAGTTAAACTATTGTATAACAAATATTAAGTTTAAAAGAAATTGCGCAAACAGCAAGACACAGGGTACAACTATAGTTTCAAGACATGGCCTGTAAACTATAGCCAGAGAGGAAACATGCCTGTCAATTAAGCCAGACAGCTTTTCCTTGTGCTGCTCCAGGTGTTTGCTATGGGAGAGATCTGTCAATCACCTGAAACTAGTCAGGTGTTCTTCAAACAAGCCTTTGGTAAATAACATCATAATGTGATGGCATCCTGACATGCCAACGACACACCACACAGTGACTTTGCTGGTCTCCTTATTGCTAGAAGGGGATGTGCACAACATGGGAGGGTGTAAAAAAGAGCTAGGGAGGAATGACGAGTGAGTACAGGGGAGGCGGGAAAGACGAGCAATGCAGTGTTAATTTTACTTTATTTTTTTAAATCCAACATTTATTATGCTCTGGGGTCTGTAGATACTGCAGAGCATAATTAGGAAAATTAATTTCCCAATTAATAGTTTTGACCAACAACAAATATTTCTTTAAAATATGCATGACTTAATGAATTTGAATCTTAGAAGCTTCAATCATTGTCTGTAAACTATGGGAAAAAGAAAAATAATGAATCTTGCTCAAACAAAATGTCAGCACTGACATCTTAGTAAATATACTCCGCACTGCCCTGTATATTACTGCTGCATATTTTTCTTTGTGGGAACATCTTTGCTTAAAATTTGTCCTATCTAAACTTAATATCTATATTGGAAATGTACAATTATAACTATAAAATCTTCAACTTAACTGTAGCAATGTATCTAGCTGTAGTGAAAGTCACATTAAATAGCAGTTTGAAGAGTTATAAGGAATATGGTTGTTTAATGATATTGGCAAAACATAAAAATGTGTTCATATCACTGAATACTATGCTACAAACCTACTATTCTGGTGGAGGCAGCTGTTTCAGCATTATACTAGTTTAAAGGGGTACTCCATGGAGATAAAAAAAATCCACTTTTCCTGCCCTCATAAAGTATAAAGATGAGATGCACAGTGCAGTTCTATTATCTTTACAATATCTGTAATTCAGTGTGATGCTCTAGCTCATCTTTCTTCTCTCCCTTCTTCTGGGACATGACATAACCCATCAGGGGGTGTGGACTGCTCCTTGATGTTTGTAATAACCAACTTCATGATAATAGCTGCCTGTGTCCAAGAACAGGTGTTGTGGCCATGCCCTTTGTTATCAGACTACAGGGAAGCTGCTGTTATCAGGAAACTGGTTGTTACTAACAACAGGCACATCCCCTGATATGTGATGTAATTTCCCAGAAGGGAGGGGGAGCATAAAGAACAGTTCCAGTGTCACACTGAATTACAGGTATTGTAAAGGTTAATAGAGCTGTGATGTAATGTCCCAGAAGGGAGGGGGAGCAGAAAGAACAGTTCCAGTGTCACACTGAATTACAGGTATTGTAAAGGTTAATAGAGCTGTGATGTAATTTCCCAGAAGGGAGGGGGAGCAGAAAGAACAGTTCCAGTGTCACACTGAATTACAGGTATTGTAAAGGTTAATAGAGCTGCACTGTGCATCTTATCTTTATAGTTAATGTGGGCACAAACTGTGAAAGAATGTTTTATCTCCCCAAAGTCCCCTTTAAATCTAGGTGAAAATAATAATAATAATTGGCATAATAATTAACTGATTTTGCTAAGCATACATAACTGTTTAGAATGTTCTAAACAATACCTGGTAGATTTTATAGAAAATTGTAATGATGCACAGTAGGAACTGAAACAAATAACAAGTCCTTTGTAAGAAACTGACAACTGGATAAGAATAAAAAATGTTTCACACTGATTTGATTGTACCTTTAAGTTTTGTTTTCTCTATAATGATATACTGTAAAATCTTGGCCCTTCTTAATCTACTCACCCCTTGGGCTACAATCAGTAAAGATAATAAATTAACTTGATGTAGACCTAAACAAAGAGAAATCATTAAGAAGTTTCCCAGCACTTAAGGCATCATTAGAAGAAAATCAATTTTACTTTTTTTTTTTTCATTTTTATTCCCTCATACACTTTTTAATTTTTTCCTAAGAAAACAAACATAATATTTATTGTTCTTTTCCCTTAAATATGTTTCATATTCTGGTAAATTAAGGCATGTAGCACTTATAAAGAAACTCTTGGAGAAAGCATGAATTTTAATATTTAAAGCACCACCACAATGATTTTTATTTATGCTGAAATGTTAGATATCACATGTATAAGTGTCATAAAGAACTTGGAATTTAATTGGTCTTTGTCATCTACCATTTTCAGTGGCACTGTGTTCTGTCGTGGCACCACATAATGGCATCTGTAACATTACAGATCACTATAAGTAGAGGCTATTAGTCTCTGGTCACCCAGCATCGACTGCGTGATTTGTAGATCACAATGATGCTACAGTGAACCAAAGCATGGCTGAAACCATGAGAAGATGGCTACTGATAAATATGCTAATACTTTCTTGACACATCCAATAGCTAACTAAGTGGAAAAATACTCTGAATGAATGCAAACCTATCAGAATTTGTTGCTGCTAGTGTTACCCACCTGGTCTATATTTTATGTGACTTTGGATCTCACTAAAGGTTTAGTGACTTTATCGCCATTATCAAATAGTATATCATTTTGCTTTGTTTGAGTATTAGGACAACTTTTTTACTTGCAATTTATTCTTATTTATATTCATATGGATTTTATATAAAATTTTGCTGTCCAATCCTGAATTTAGCCACTTTTTCAATTCTGGAATCATTTTGTGCTTAGATTTTGCTTCTATTTGCTTCTTTAGTTTGAGAAAAAAACTCAGGAAATCTCTTAAAGCAATAGACTCTTAATTCAAAAGCCAAAAAGCAGTTTTCTAAAGACTAAAATTAAAGGCAGTGACATTGTCAAGGCAAAATAATCTAACTACTTTCCAATCATGGAATTTTAAGCACTATTACCATATCAAAGATCTTCCAATAATTTTCCACCAATCTGAACATATTATATTGCTTTCAGCATAGAGTAAAAATGCTTAAAGTGAATCTGTCAGAAGGATTTTTCTACCTCATCTAACAGCAACATAAAGTAGGCAAGGAGATTCTGAATCCAATAGTGTATCTGTCACGCTCCCCGGGTCCCCTGCCCTGCTCCCCGGCTCACCTGCCACGCTCCCCGCTCTCCATCCTCCATTGCCCGCGCTTCCCAGGCCCCCTGGTCCCCGCTCCCGGCGCCCGTCGGCTTCCCAGCCCCAGCCCGGCTCTGTTGCTTCCTCCTCACAGCTTCCTGCTCTGGCTTCTGGCACCCGGGCCGCGCGCATGCGCATTAGGGCGCGCGCGCGGTCATTGACCCTTTCTTAAAGGGCCAGCGTCCACTGACAGGAAATGAAGCACACAGGTACAGGGTATAAAGGGGTTTAGTGTCCAAGTGGGCGGGGCCTGTTCTTCGTGTTTCCCAAGCTAGGAGTCAGGTCTCCTTGTGTTTCTGTGAGATACTCACCTCTCTCTCTTCTAGAGCCGATCCTGCCTTGCCATCCGGTCCTGCCGAATCCCGAACCCCGAACGCTGCCTATCTGCCATCCTGACAGTCCGTACCATCTCTGATCCCTGCGGTGACCCGTCATCTCGCTCCAACGGTTCCGGACTCCGCCTGACATCTTCTCGGCTTCCGAACCTGAGCTCCGTCACCCGGACTACCATCAGTGACTCCGTGGTCCCAGGGACTTCTCCATTATACTCGTGTGCACGGACTGCCCTGCTACTTGTAGTGCTCCAGCTACCGGACCCCTTACCATCATCAAGGAGTTCGGCCCAGTGGATCCACCTCCTGGGTCTGCCCGTCCACCTGGCCCTAACAGTATCCCCTAGATTAATAGCAGAAGCCATTCTGAAACAATTGAAGAATTTAGATTCAAGAACACAGCAGGGCTGAGTAAGGGTACCGTCACACTTTAGCAACGCTCCAGCGATCCCACCAGCGATTTGACCTGGTCAGGATCGCTGGTGCGTCGCTACATGGTCGCTGGTGAGCTGTCAGTCAGGCAGATCTCACCAGCCACCTTTGACCAGCCCCCAGCCAGCAGCGACGCATGGAAGCGATGCTGCGCTTGGTAACTAAGGTAAACATCGGGTAACCAAGCGCTTGGTTACCCAATATTTACCTTGGTTACCAGCGCACACCGCTTAGCGCTGGCTCCCTGCACTCCTAGCCAGAGTACACATTGGGTTAATAAGAAAACTGCAATGTGTACTCTGGCTACGTGTGCAGGGAGCAGGGAGCTGGCACTGGCAGCCTGAGAGCGGCGGATGCTAGTAACCAAGGTAATTATCGGGTAACTAAGCAAAGGGCTTCGCTTGGTTACCCGATATTTACATTGGTTACAGCTTACCGCAGGCTGCCAGAAGCTGGCTCCTGCTCCCTGCCCAATCAGATCGTTGCTCTCTCGCTGTCAAACACAGCGATGTGTGCTTCACAGCAGGAGAGCAACGTCCAAAAAATGAACCAGCACTGTGTGCAACAAGCAGCGATCTCACAGCAGGGGCCAGATCACTGCTCAGTGTCACACACAGCGAGATCGCTAATGAGGTCACTGGTGCATCACAAAAAACGTGACTCAGCAGCAATCTTGCTAGCGATCTCACTATATGAGAAGTATCCCTAAGCTTCCCACACCACACCAGGTTCTCAATAGAGATTTTTTATTGTCTGTTACCTGTTAATCACTGCAGGGGGCATAAGTTTCTAGTCCTATAATTATATTCACAGGGTAATAAACCCTTTAGTTTATGTAAACAATTGTACACACACTGATAGCTGTCAAAGGCTTACTATGCTAATACCTGCTGACAGATCCCTTTAAGAACCCAAAGCTTATTGTTTCCCTCTATATTATAGTCTAGATTTACTTTCCACAACCCATAATTAAAATGTTTTAATCAAAACTATATTTTTTACAACCCTTTACAAAATACTACTTTTTTTCTGATAAACTTCACAAATATGATAACAGGATAGCTAAATATTCTCAATCTAGAGAACAGTGAACAGGAAATCCAAGATTCAAGAAACTGTCTTTGATTTACAATTTACACTTACAAATTGGGACAATGTTAATTGTACTATTTTTATTTTACATTAAAAAAATTGCAACTTTTTTTAAGGTACCATACCCAGAGCGGTTACCGGGACTGTGGCAGCTGACCCCCAGAACAGGTGATGGATTCAGGAATAGACAGGTACAGGTGGGGTGACTGAAACAAGCTGGACAGGCAGGTATGGACAGGAATGGTGGGCACGGCAGGGATAGACATTTATGGAAAGGCAGGTACTGGAGATGGAACCAGGCTTAACAGGACAGAAGCTTAGGACCTGACAACTAACTAGGTAGCAAACTGACTGACTAACTAACTGAATGCTTTGCACAGGCTCCTCCCATAATGAAAGGATTCCTTAAATACACTGTGGCTGAGAGGCATTTCCTGGAAATAGTACACTGGCCCTTTAAAAGGAGGGCCAGTGTGCGCACATCTTAAGGGTACTTTACACATTGTGATATCGGTACTGATATCGCTAGCGAGCGTACACGCCCCCGTCGGTTGTGCGTCACGGGCAAATCGCTGCACGTGGCGCACAACATCGCTAACATCCATCACACAGACTTACCTTCCCTGCGACGTCGCTCTGGCCGGTGATCCGCCTCCTTTCTAAGGGGGCGGTTCGTGCGGCATCACAGCAACTTCACATGGCAGCCGTCCAATAGCAGAGGAGGGGCGGAGATGAGCAGCCTGAACATCCCGCCCACCTCCTTCCTTCCTCATTGCCGGTGGACACAGGTAAGGAGATGTTCATCGTTCCTGCGGTGTCACACATAGCGATGTGTGCTTCCGCAGGAACGACGAACAACATCCTACCTGCAGCAGCAATGATATTAAGGAAATGAACGACGTGTTAACGAGCAATGATTTTTCACGTTTTTGCGCTCGTTGATCGTTGTTAATTGGTGTCACACGCTGCGTTGTCGCTAACGGCGCCGGATGTGTGTCACTAACGACGTGACCCCGACGATATATCATTAGCGAAGTCGCAGCATGTAAAGCACCCTTTAGGTGCTTTCCCGGTAACCTTGTGTAGCATGGACAGGGCCTGGGAGGGGAGGGAGGCAACAGCACATGTGGATGGCCGAGGGAATACAGAGGAAGATATGACCCGGTCGAAGCAGAGAATAAGTTAGTGTCTCTGCAGTGATGCCGGTGCTATACAAATGTTATGAGCGATTAACTCAAATCAAATTAACATTTCAAGTTTTTAACAGCAAAAACCTTGCAAGAGACTTTTGCAGTGATGACTTATGCAGGGAATAGAGACTTTCGGTTTACACATAGACCATAGAAATATTCAGTTAGTCTGATTTCAATCACGTGTTGTCATAGACCTAATGAAAAAGAGAAGAATTAACTGTGTAGATGGGCAAAATGAGCAATTGTAAGTACACTGTGCTATATAATATGACAATTGCAATATATTAAGAGGATACAACTTTGATAGGAGTGCTTCTTTTAGAATTATGTTCACTAAATTAGAAAAATAAACTTTAGACCAATATAACGTATTCCCTATGGCACAAAGGTTGGTTTTTCCTTGACTAGCCACCAATCTGCATGCAAAGAAAAAAAATCTGCAAATTATGCTTTCTTTAACCCCTTCACGACCGCGGGCAGTAAAATTACGTCCTATTTTAACGTGACTTAACGACCAGGGACGTAATTTTACTGCCTAAACTTCATTTGATTGCCGTGGCCATAGCAACGGCTTTCAAATGATGTCCCCTGCTGTTTCTTACAGCAGGGGACCTTTGCTTGACCCCAGGGGGGGTGGCATCGATGTGATTGATCGATGTGAAATCTGAACCGCCAACCACATCGATCGCACTAATTTCGGCAAAAATAATGCCCGAATTAGTGCGATCCTGTGAGATCCAGCTATGAGATGCCGCAGCTGCTGCAGCATATCATAGGTGGACCTCAAACATGCCGCCCCCAGCCCCTGCAGCACTGATTGGAGCGATCGTGCTATGACGCGCAATCGCTCCAATCAGTGTGCAGTGGGGCGGTCTGATCTGCCGGTGGCCGCCCTCCCCAGGCCTGTACTGCTCTGGGGACCCTCCCCCAACATGGCTGCAGCGTGGAGTGGCTGGTACTTTTGGTACCACGCCACCGCTGCTGCCGCCGCAGACGCCGCCTCTGCTGTCACCGCGCCAGCTCCAAAGGTAAGTATTGCGCTCCGGCGATGGCCCCTGCGCGCTCCCGTGAAGGCCCCTGCGCGCTCCCGTGAAGGCCCCTGCCCGTGCCCCCCCAGATCTGCCCCCCTACGCCCCGATCTGCCCCCCTACGCCCCGATCTGCCCCCCGGCATCCCGATCTGCTCCCCACGCGATCTGCCTGCCTCCTCTGTCATCTCTATTCTGCTTCCAAGGTTCCTTCCTTCTGCCTTTGCTTCTCCGCCCCCTCTGCTCTCCCTCTAACCCCCCCCATCTGCCCCCCCCCCTCTCCCCATCCCCCCCCTGCCCCCCCCGACGTCCTCTTACCTGCCTTCACGGGTCGTCCGAGGTCTTCACTGGCCCGATCACATCTGCCTCCATCGCTGGGTCCTTCTGCTGATCTGTCCAACGTCCTGCCTGCTGCTGGTGTAAAGCTGTCTATCTCACTGCCTTCTTGTTCCTCTGCAACTCTTCTGGTCAGTGATCCTCTTGGTACTGTGAGTATAACTTTTTTTTTTTTTTTTCTTGTATCCTGTCCATTTTTACACTTCATCTGTCCGTGCGTCCCGCCAAGCGCTGATCAGGGATGCAGATAACGGATCTGCATCCGTGGTCAGTTTTTGGCATGACTTTTTTCCGTATTCGCGACGCTTTTTGTATCGCGTCCGTCCGTGCGTCCCGCCGAGCGCTGATCAGGGATGCAGATAACGGATCGGCATCCCTGCTCAATTTTTGGCGTGACTTTTTTCCGTATTCGCGACGCTTTTTGTATCGCGTCCGACCGTGCGTCCCGCCGAGCGCTGATCAGGGATGCAGATAACGGATCGGCATCCCTGCTCAATTTTTGGCGTGACTTTTTTCCGTATTCGCGACGCTTTTTGTATCGCATCCGTCCGTGCGTCCCGCCGAGCGCTGATCAGGGATGCAGATAACGGATCGGCATCCCTGCTCAATTTTTGGCGTGACTTTTTTCCGTATTCGCGACAATTTTTGTATGGCATCCGTCTGTGCGTCCCGCCGAGCGCTGATCAGGGATGCACATAACATATCTGCATCCATGGTCAATTTTTGGCGTGACTTTTTTTTTTACGTATCCCAGACGCTTTTTTTATCGCATCCGACCGTGCGTCCTGCAGCGGCCGATCAGTGCACTGCGTCTGTGCGTTTGAAAAGTCAAATGGCGCTCCTTCTCTTCTGAGCCCCGCCATGCGCCCAAACAATTACTTTCCACCACATATGAGGTATCTGCGTACTCAGGAGAAAATGCACAATACGTTTTATGGTGCATTTTTTCCTGATAGCCTTGTGAAAAAAAAAGCTACCTAGTTGAAGCAACCGTTTTGTGGTAAAAAAAATTTTTTTCTTTTCACGGCTCAACGCTATAAACTTCTGTGAAGCCCCCAGGTGTTCAAAGTGCTCACCAAAC
Organism: Anomaloglossus baeobatrachus; assembly: GCF_048569485.1. Lineage (NCBI taxonomy): Eukaryota > Metazoa > Chordata > Amphibia > Anura > Aromobatidae > Anomaloglossus > Anomaloglossus baeobatrachus. The sequence goes on along the minus strand of NC_134356.1, from coordinate 287,243,295 downwards.
ATCTAGAAAAATTATTTGAGGGCTCTAGTTTCCAAAATGGTGTCACTTGTGGGGAAGCTCCACTGTTTAGGCACCATAGGGGGTCTCCAAACGTGACATGGCGTCCGCTAATGATTCCAACCAATTTTGCTGTCAAATGGCGCTCCTTCTCTTCTGAGCCCCGCCATGCGCCCAAACAATTACTTTCCACCACATATGATGTATCTGCGTACTCAGGAGAAAATGCACAATACATTTTATGGTGCATTTTTTCCTGTTACCCTTGTGAAAAAAAAAGCTACCTAATTGAAGCAACCGTTTTGTGGTAAAAAAAATTTTTTTCTTTTCACGGCTCAACGCTATAAACTTCTGTGAAGCCCCCAGGTGTTCAAAGTGCTCACCAAACATCTAGAAAAATTATTTGAGGGCTCTAGTTTCCAAAATGGGGTCACTTGTGGGGGAGCTCCATTGTTTAGGCACCTCAGGGGGTCTTCAAACCTGACATGGCGTCCGCTAATGAGTGCAGCTAATTTTGCATTTAAATGGCGCTCCTTGCCTTCCGAGCACTGCCGTGTGTCCAAACATTTGATTTCCACCACATATGAGGTATCTGCGTACTCAGGAGAAAATGGACAATACATTTTATGTTGCATTTTTTCCCAATACCCTTGTGAAAAAAAAAGCTACCTAGTTGAAGCAACAGTTTTGTGGTAAAAAAAAAAAATTTTCTTTTCACGGCTCAACGTTATAAACTTCTGTGAAGCCCCCAGGTGTTCAAAGTGCTCATCAAACATCTAGAAAAAATATTTGAGGGCTCTAGTTTCCAAAATGGGGTCACTTGTGGGGGAGCTCCATTGTTTAGGCACCTCAGGGGGTCTTCAAACCCGACATGGCGTCCGCTAATTAGTGCAGCTAATTTTGCATTTAAATGGCGCTCCTTGCCTTCCGAGCACTGCCGTGTCTCCAAACATTTGATTTCCACCACATATGAGGTATCTGCGTACTCAGGAGAAAATGGACAATACATTTTATGTTGCATTTTTTCCCGATTCCCTTGTGAAAAAAAAGCTACCTAGTTGAAGCAACAGTTTTGTGGTAAAAAAAAATTTTTTTCTTTTCACGGCTCAACGTTATAAACTTCTGTGAAGCCCCCAGGTGTTCAAAGTGCTCATCAAACATCTAGAAAAAATATTTGAGGGCTCTAGTTTCCAAAATAGGGTCACTTGTGGGGGAGCTCCATTGTTTAGGCACCTCAGGGGGTCTTCAAACCCGACATGGCGTCCGCTAATTAGTGCAGCTAATTTTGCGTTCAAAAATTCAAATGGCGCTCCTTGCATTCCGAGCACTGCCGTGTGTCCAAACATTTGATTTCCACCACATATGAGGTATCTGCGTACTCAGGAGAAAATGGACAATATATTTTATGTTGCATTTTTTCCCAATACCCTTGTGAAAAAAAAAGCTACCTAGTTGAAGCAACAGTTTTGTGGTAAAAAAAAATTTTTTTCTTTTCACGGCTCAACGTTATAAACTTCTGTGAAGCCCCCAGGTGTTCAAAGTGCTCATCAAACATCTAGAAAAAATATTTGAGGGCTCTAGTTTCCAAAATGGGGTAACTTGTGGGGGAGCTCCATTGTTTAGGCACCTCAGGGGGTCTTCAAACCCGACATGGCGTCCGCTAATGAGTGCAGCTAATTTTGCGTTCAAAAATTCAAATGGCGCTCCTTGCATTCCGAGCACTGCCGTGTGTCCAAACATTTGATTTCCACCACATATGAGGTATCTGCGTACTCAGGAGAAAATGGACAATATATTTTATGTTGCATTTTTTCCCAATACCCTTGTGAAAAAAAAAGCTACCTAGTTGAAGCAACAGTTTTGTGGTAAAAAAAAATTTTTTTCTTTTCACGGCTCAACGTTATAAACTTCTGTGAAGCCCCCAGGTGTTCAAAGTGCTCATCAAACATCTAGAAAAAATATTTGAGGGCTCTAGTTTCCAAAATGGGGTCACTTGTGGGGGAGCTCCATTGTTTAGGCACCTCAGGGGGTCTTCAAACCCGACATGGCGTCCGCTAATGAGTGCAGCTAATTTTGCGTTCAAAAATTCAAATGGCGCTCCTTGCTGTGCACCCAAACAATTGATTTTTACCACATATGGGGTATCGGCGTACTCAGGAGAAAATGCACAATAAATTGTAGGGTGCACTTTCTCTTTTCTCCCTTGTGAAAATGAAAATTTTATGGCTAAAGTAACATTTTTGTGTTAAAAAGTAAAATTTTCATTTTTTCCTTCCACATTGCTTTGGTTCCTGTGAAGCACCTAAAGGGTTAATAAACTTTTTGGATGTGGTTTTGAGCAGAGTGAGGGGTGCAGTTTTTAGAATGGGGTCACTTTTGGGTATTTTCTGTCACCTCGGTCTCTCAAAGTCACCTCAAATGTGATGTGGTCCCTAAAAAAAATTATTTTCTAAATTTTGTTGGAAAAATGAGAAATTGCTGATGAACTTTGACCCCTTCTAACTTCCTAACGAAAAAAAAATTTGTTTCGAAAATTGCGCTGATGTAAAGTAGACAAGTGGGAAATGTTATTTAGTAACTATTTTGTGTGACATATTTCTCAGATTTATGGGCATAAATTTTCAAAGTTTGAAAATTGCGAAATTTTCAAAATTTTCGCCAAATTTCCTAAATTTTCACAAATAAACGCAAAAAATATCGGCCTAAATTTACCACTGACATGAAGTACAATATGTCACGAAAAAACAATCTCAGAATCGCCAGGATCCGTTGAAGCGTTCCAGAGTTATAACCTGTCAAAGTGACACTGGTCAGAATTGCAAAAAATGGCCCGGTCATTAGGGTGTTTTAGTGGCCGGGGGTGAAGGGGTTAATAATGATTTTTACTTAAGCTTTTTAAAACATTTTAATAAAGATACTTTTTTTTCTAAATTCGTGCTCAAACTACAAAGCTTGCTTGAATGTGATCTGTTGTTTTTATTTTAGAAGATAATTACTGCTAGAAAATTTAGGATGAAAAGCTTACTACTAATGACATTGAAGCATTTTAAATGTATATCAAGGAATATTTCACTTTTATAGAATATACTGTAATTATTAATAATAATTACTGTACCATGGTTTAAGGAAGTGAAAGGTCCATGATAAAGTACCCTCATTAAGTTATCAAGCAATTGTATCAAGAAAGTAGACTGTCACTGTAAAGTGCTTAGAAAAGAACAGTTTGCAAATAATATTTATACAGCACTCATAATTGCTGGATGATGTACTGACGTATAGCATGGTGCTCCCTATTGCTAGCCTCTATTTAGTACAAGCTTCTTTTTATATATTTTTTTCACTGATAGTTTCTTAAAGAATTCAAATGTAAAAACCTGTATTTTTGAATATGCGGTCTACCTAACATTTTAGAATTGATAGCCACTAGAGATAATCAAATTTATTTGAATATAACTTAATTCTCAAATTAGACAAAAAATCATATTCTCCAGATAGGGATCTTTTACAATTTGTTGACCTGCTATTTTGCTCAACTATAAAAGACAGGCAAGAAGTTAAAAAAACGATAACACTCAACAAGTTTGTGCTGGATAGTAAAAAACAATTAAGAAACCGACCTGGGGTCCCCTCTATTTTTGATAACAAGCCGAGGTAAAGCGAAAAGGTCTGCTTTACCTTGGCTGGTTATCAAAAAAGAGAAGGACCCCATGTTTTTTAAAATTATTACATTTTTTACTTCACAGCCGTGACCTGGGAATCAGAGATGTATCCAGGCATCTTCCCCATGCATTTGGCCTCCCATGCCTTCTGTGGGGTCTACTGGAAAAATGCTCAAGTTCCCCAAAGACTTCCATTATACTTGCTACTCAACTCAAGTGTCCGACCTGCTCGATTCGAGTACTGAGCACTTCAGTGTTCGTTCATCACTAGCCATCTCCTATCTCAGTAATAGGAAAGTCTTCATTGAATGCAGATTTTACCTCAGAGAAGAGAATTTTGATAATGACTGATCAATTCTGGGAGAGAAAGAAGCAGATTTCTCAGATAAGATATAATACAAAGTTGTTTATATTCATGTCTACTATTGATTTATGAAATAAAAATTATACCAACGGTTACATTTTAAGTTTCATGGCTACACCATATAAATAAATGCATATTTAATTTCACAGACACCATGTTTTATTTCACAGTTGTTCATGTTCACACATAAACCACATATTGCTTCCTTGCATAAGTTATGCATGATTAAGTATACAGCATCTTAATATTACCAGAGCATGCACAGAAACAAGCATGTAAAAGGAAATATGCTAATCTTTAATAGACTAGACAATAATTAATACAGATCTATAATTAATTGATATAAGATTTCATGAGAGATGTCCCTCACAATGTATCTTAAAAAACACTTACATCTCACTTCATTTACTAAAGTTTCATGATACGCTGCCATAGATCAAGCACAGCATCAAATTCAGAGGGAAAAGGAGGGAGGAGGAAAGAGAGCAAGGAGTATGCATTACAATAGTTAAAAAAAAATATCTGTAATCTAATATATAAAGCTGAGTGTGTGTGTGTGTGTGTGTCTGTGTGTGTGTCTGTGTGTGTGTGTGTGTGTGTGTATGTATTTGTGTGTGTGTCCCCGCTAAAGGAAGCCACACTGTCGTATTTACAATTATGAAATTTTGTACAGACACCTCATGTGACTCAGGGAATGTCATAGACTATGTTTTGATTGGAAATTTTAACCCTGTGCTTTACAGTTATTTGCTAAAAAAAAAACTTCTTACATTAAAGTCAATGGAGGTGGGAGCTCTGATTGGTTGCTGTAGGCAACAAAGGACATTCTTAGCATAAGACAGCTTATGTGTGAGGTAATATTATATCGGTAGAGACAGAGACACACAGAGACAAAGACACGCAGAGATAGAGACACACAGAGACACACAGGCAGACGCACAGACAGAGACAGGCAGGCAAACTTAGAGACAAAGACATGCAGAGACACCTAGATAGACACGCAAGCAGAGACACGCAGGCAGACACAGACATGCAGGCAGACGGAGGCACGCAGGCAGACAGAGACATGTAGAGACACCTAGATGGACACACAGGCCGACAGAGACACAAGGCAGACAGACACGCAGGCAGACAGAGACACACAGGCAGACAGAAACACTCAGGCAGACAGAGACACATGGGAAAGAGACAGACCTGGGAAGAGACAGATAGGGAAAGAAACAGATAGATAGAGACAAAGAAAGAAAGACAGACAGAGACAGACAGACGGGGAAAGAGACAGACGGGGACAGAGACAGACAGGGAAAGAGACAGACCTGGAAAGAGACAGACAGGGAAAGAGATAGATGGGGAAAGAGACAAACGGGGAAAGAGACAAACGGGGAAAGAGACAAATGGGGAATGAGACAAACGGGGAAAGAGACAAACGGTGAAAGAGACAGATGGGGAAAGAGACAGATGGGGAAAGAGACAGATGGGGAAAGAGACAGATGGGGAAAGAGACAGACCTGGAAAGAGACAGACCGGGAAAGAGACAGACCGGGAAAGAGACAGACCAGGAAAGAGACAGACCGGGAAAGAGACAGACCGGGAAAGAGACAGACCGGGAAAGAGACAGACCGGGAAAGAGACAGACGGGGAAAGAGACAGACCTTGAAAGAGACTGACCTGGAAAGAGACAGATGGGGAAGAGACAGACGGGTAAAGAGACAGACCTGGAAATAGACAGATGGGGAAAGAGCCAGACCTGGGAAGAGACAGACTTGGAAAGAACACAGACGGGGCAAGAGACAGAACGGGAAAGAGACAGACGGGAAAAGAGACAGACCTGGAAAGACAAAGACCTGGAAAGACACAGACCTGGAAAGAGACAGACGGGGCAAGATACAGACGGGGTAAGAGACAAATGGGGAAAAAGACAGACAGGGAAAGAGACAGACGGGAAAGAGACAGACGGGAAAGAGAGAAACAGACAGGCACAGACATAGACACAGGCAGAGATAGACAGACAGACACAGAGATAAAGACAAAAGAAGAATGCCGCGGAGACACCATCACATGTTTCTCAATGTTGGCAGGAAACTAGCCAGGTCTTTCACCGGGAAGGAAAAAACACAGAAAGGGCAGTCTCCAGTCAAAGAAACTGCCTATATCAAAACATGGCATTGCCTAGTAGAAGACTACATAGGTGTCTGTGGATGGATACCATGTTTTGGTATAGGCAGTTTCCTTGACTGGAGACTGCCCTTCCCCTGGTTGTTCCTTCCCGATGAAAGACCTGGCTAGTTTCCTGCCAGCGTTGAGAAACATGTGATGGTGTCTCCGTGGCATTCTTGTTTTGCATATTTTCCCAGGGGGCCTTGTTCTAGTGTCACTGCATTGAGAAACAAGTGATGGTGTCTCCGCGGTGTTGGATGTTGATCTCACCGAGGTCAACCATCCTTACCTATGTACAGTCATGGGCAAAAGTTTTGAGAATGCTACAAATATTAATTTTTACACAGTCTACTGCTTAAATTTTTCTAATGGCAATTTGCATATACTCCAGAATGTCATATAGACTGATCAGCTTAACAGCAATTACTTGCAAAGTCAATATTGGCTAAGAAAATGAACTTTAACCCCCAAAACACATTTCAACATCATTGCATTCCTGCCTTAAAAGAAGCAGCTAACATTGTTTTAGTGATTGTTCCATTAACACAGGTGTGGGTGTTGATGAGGACAGGGCTGGCAATCAATCAGTCATGATTAAGTAAGAATGACACCACTGGACACTTTAAAAGGAGGCTGGTGCTTGGTATCATTGTTTCTCTTCAGTTAACCATGGTTATCTCTAAAGAAACACGTGCTGCCATCATTGCTCTGCACAAAAATGGCCTAACAGGGAAGAGTATCGCAGCTACAAAGATTGCACCTTTGTCAGCAATCTATTGCATCATCAAGAACTTCAAGGAGAGAGCTTCCATTGTTGCCAAAAAGGCTCCAGGGCACCCAAGAAGGACCAGCAAACGCCAGGACCGTATCTTAAAACTGTTTCAGCTGCGGGATCAGACTACCAGCAGTGCTGAGCTAGCTCAGCAATGGCAGCAGGCTGGTGTGAGTGCTTCTGCACACACTGTGAGGCGGAGACTGCTTGAGCAAGGCCTGGTTTCAAGGAGGGCAGCAAAGAAGCCACTTCTCTCCAGAAAAAACATCAGGGACCAACTGATATTCTGCAAAAGGTACAGGGAGTGGACTGTTGAGGACTGGGGTAAAGTAATTTTCTCAGATGAATCCCCTTTTCGATTGTTTGGGACATCTGGAAAACAGCTTATTAGGAGAAGAAGTGGTGAACGCTACCACCAGTCTTGTCTCATGCCAACTGTTAAGCATCCTGAAATGATTCATGTGTGGGGTTGCTTCTCAGCCAAGGGAATCAGCTCACTCACAGTCTTGCCTAAAAACACAGCCATGAATAAAGAATGGTAGCAACTTCTCCCAACTGTCCAAGAGCAGTATGGTGCCCAACAATGCCTTTTCCAGCATGATGGAGCACCTTGCCATAAAGCAAAGGTGATCACTAAATGGCTCATGGAACAAAACATAGAGATTTTGGGTCCATGGCCTGGAAACTCCCCAGATCTTAATCCCATTGAGAACTTGTAATCATCAAGAGACGGGTGGACAAACAAAAACCAACAAATTCTGGCAAAATGCAAGCATTGCTTATGCAAGAATGGACAGCTATCAGTCAGGATTTGATCCAGAAGTTGATTGAGAGCATGCCAGGGAGAATTGTAGAGGTCCTGATGAAGAAGGGTCAACACTGCAAATATTGACTTGCTGCATTAACTCATTCTAACTATCAATATAACCTTTTGGTACTCATAATATGATTGCAATTATATTTCTATATGTGATGTAAACATTAGACAAACACAATTAAAATCCAGAGGGCAACAGATCATGTGAAAATATAATTTTGGTGTCATTCTCAAACCTTTTGGCCATGACTGCAGTCTTCTACTAGGCAATGCTCCCACTAGCCAGTTTCCTACTCCACACTGATGAGGGGCAAATACCCCGAAAAAGCTGTCTGTGGATGGATACCATGTTTTGGTATAGGCGGTTTCCTTGACTGGAGAAGCCCTTTCCCTGGTTGTTCCTTTCCGGTGAAAGACCTTGCTAGTTTCCTGCCAGCATTAAGAAACATGTGATGGTGTCTCCACGGCATTCTTGCTTTGCATATTTTCCCAGGGGGCCTTGTTCTAGTGTCACTGCGTTGAGAAGCACGTGATGGTGTCTCCGCAGTGTTGGATGTTGATCTCACCGAGGTCAGCCATCGTTACGTATGTAGTCTTCTACTAGGCAATGCTTCCACTAACCAGTTTCCTACTCCACACTGATGAGGGGCAAATACCCCGAAACAGCTGTCTGTGGATGGATACCATGTTTTGGTATAGGTGATTTCCTTGACTATAGACTGCCCTTCCCGTGGTTGCTCCATCCTGGTGAAAGACCTGGCCTGTTTCCTGCCAGCGTTGAGAAACATGTGTCTCCACGGGATTCTTGTTTTGCATATTTTCCTAGGGGGCTTGTTCTAGTGTCACTGCGTTGAGAAACACGTGATGGTGTCTCCACAGTGTTGGATGTTGATCTCCCCGAGGTCAACCATCCTTACCTATACAGAGATAAAGACTGACTGATACAAAGACAGAGAGATAGAAACAGACAGTCAGAGACATAGACACAGACAGAAAAGGAATGAGACAGAGACAGACAGACAGCGACACACAGACAGAGACTGGGAGAGAGACAGTTACTAGCTCGGGCAATGCCTGAGTACTACAGCTAGTAAATTATAAAACTCAATTTGGAAAAACTGAAGAAATATTTACTTATTTTACATCTAGTCCCATATGATGATAAATGCATGATAATCTTATATTTTGTAGTAGCCTTAACCTTCAAAGTATTACACTGGTTGCATATTTTTTAATGCAATTAGTAGATGAGCATTACCCCACCCCAACTCCATTATGTCATGGAGCTGATAAATGTGCCGGTATATTAAGCAAGCTTCGGAACTGAGTAGCCAGTTGTCTCCAACAGCAAAGATTGGTGCAGGCCATCCCTAACTGCCGCTTTTAAGTGGTGCAATATCAGTTGGGTATGTTTCTGGCTCCCGTTGGTCCAATTGTGATGTAATTACAGAGTGCCAATGAGTTACCATTACATCCAAAGGTACCGTATCTAAAGACTTGTTGCTCCTGAAAAGCCTATGACCTTCAAATGATACGATGATTTTCACTAGAAATGAGGAACTTATAAAAACCATCTAAAGTAAAAAACAAATTGTTGAAAAATCCCCCTTTGTATTTAGAAAATACAGAAATGAAGAAAAAAGATTGCTATTGGGATGTCCAGAAACTTTTGATCTATAAAAGTATAAAATTATTTCTAGTGCCACATCTTTACCAAAAAATTAAATACAAAGTGATCAAAATTTTGTATGGAACCTTCATACAGTTCCACTGAAAAAATATAAATATATATTTTTTGAAAAAAGCAACATAGGCCATTTTTTTAATTTATTTTTGTACAAACTTTAGAACTTATTAAAACCATTTAAAGTAATTAAAAGACTAATTAAATTTGGTATCATTGTAATTTTATTGGCCCGAAGAATAATGTCAGGTTATTGCTAGCCCATAATCAATGTTGTAAAAACAAAATTTGATACAAAACATGGTTCCAATGATTAATATGTTACTGATGTTGAAACGCGTTACCCTCTAAGGGATCTGTTTGGTGCCAATACCGCTGCTGTAACATTTTAATCTAATATATAAAGCTGAGTGTATGTATGTATGTATGTATGTGTATCTATGTCCGCTAAAGGAATCTGCACCGTCGTATGTACAATCACAAAATTTTGCACAGACACCCCATTTGACTCAGGGAACGTAATAGACTATGTTTTGAGGGGAAATTTTAACCCCGCCAAAAAGCCTACCTTCATTAAAGTCAATAGAGCTTGGAGCCACAATGCAGCCAGAACTTCAGAAGAATTTTGGCGTGTCACAATGCACAGCCCCACCCTTGAATGGAATGTTGGCGTGTCACAATGCAGCCAGGCAAAGAGACAGACAGAGACAAACAAAGACAGACACAGAGACAGAGACAGACAAAGAGACAGACAAAGAGACTGCCAGAAAGGAAAAGTGACAGAAAGGGAAAGAGACAGACAGAGAAAGACAGGGAAAAAGACAGACAGGGAAAGATACAGACAGAGAGACAAAGAGACAGGCAGACACAGAGACAGACATACACAGATAGACACAGACAAAGGAACAGACAGGAAATGACAGGGAAAGAGACAGACAGGAAAAGAGACAGAGACAGACAGAGACAGACAGGGAAAGAGACAGAAAGACAGGGAAAGAGAGAGACCAACAGGGAAATTGACAGACAGACAGACAAAGAGCTAGAGAGAGAGAAACAGGAAAAGAGACCGACAGACACGAGATAGAGAGATAGACAGAGAGAGAAAGACAGACACACAGAAAGAGAGAGGGAGACAGAGAGGGAGACAGACAGAGACTGGGAGAGACAGAGAGACAATTACTAGCCCCGGCAATGGCAGATACTACAGCTAGTGATTTAATAAAAGAAAGATTTTTTTTATCCCTAATTTTTCCACCTGATTTCCATCTCTCCATATGTGGTGGTGAATGGAAAGGCAGAAGTTACCCTGTAGCGCAGACAGGCAAGCAGCAGCAAGGTAAGAACATGAAAAGTGCACACAGACTTTCTGCAGCAGGTCTGATATCTTGGGGTAATTTTTACAACATCTCTGCAGGATCAAAATTCAGAACATGTACCAGGCAAGGGATGTGTGTCAAACTGGTTAAGCCCAAAGCTGATGCGAGATTTTGCCCATTATCGCACAACACTAGCCAGACTTTAGGTTCAGTGGCACCAACCATTCATTGGTCTGTTGTTTATATATATATATATATATATATATATATATATACATTTATATAGCGCTATTAATTCCAAAGCGCTTTACATATATTGGCAACACTGTCCCCATTGGGGTCACAATCTAAAATCCCTATCAGGATGTTTTTGGAGTGTGGGAGGAAACCGGAGCACCAAGAGGAAACCCACGCAAACACAAGGAGAACATACAAACTCCATGCGGATGATGTTCCTAGTGGGATTTGAACCCAGGACCCTAGCGCTGCAAGACTGCAGTGCTAGCCACTGAGCCACCGTGCCGTCCACGGTGTTCAATCCATTTCCACAGTTCCAGTGGGATATTTACCACAAACAGATGAGTTTCATAACAGTCTGCTGTCTTTCCCACTAGCTGTGTGTGCTGAAGTTGGTCCTGTAGGTGTTAAGGCCGCTTTACACGCAACGACATCGCTAACGAGATGTCGTTGGGGTCACGGAATTCGTGACGCACATCCGGCCTCGTTAGTGGCATCATTGCACGTGAAATGCACGAACGACCATTAACGATCAAAATTACTTACTTAATCGTTGATCATTGATGCGTCGTTCCTTTCCCGATTATCGTTGCTGTTGCAGGATGCAGGTTGTTCGTCGTTCCTGCGGCAGCACACATCGCTATGTGTGACACCGCAGGAACGAGGAATATCCCCTTACCTGCGGCTGCCCGCAATGAGGAAGGAAGGAGGTGGGCGGGATGTTCGTCCCGCTCATCTCCGCCCCTCCACTTCTATTGGATGGCCGCTTAGTGACGCCGCTGTGATGCCGCACAAACTTCCCCCTTAGAAAGGAGGCGGTTCGCCGGCCACAGCGACGTAGCTATGCAGGTAAGTATGTGTGACGGGTGTAAGCGATGTTGTGCGCCACAGGCAGCGATTTGCCCGTTATGCATAACCGACGGGGGCGGGTATGCTCGCTAGCGATATCGATAGCGATATCGCTGCGTGTAAAATGCCTTTTATACTGACTGGATGAGGAGGAGGTGGAGGAAGTGTCTGTCTTCACCAATTAGAATGGCAGCATTTTAAAGGCTAATCATTTTAAAACACTGCCATTCAAGACTAGGGCTCATGGGTATGTAGGGGGGTACTTCCTCTTTCTCTCTATTGTTTGAGGGCTGGATAGCTTAACACTTCCATGGGACGGTGTGGAGATGCTTGGTGACAATACTGGTAGTGGTACTGTCCCATACTCTCTTTGTGGGGAATCAGGTGGCCCTGTTGCTTGGAAAGGTGAGGAAGGGGCCAAGACTGCAGCAGAAGAGGGAGCAGGAAGAGCCTCAGATCTTTCCTGGTTTTTCAGGTGTGTACTCCATTGCAGTTTATGCTTTGCATTTAGATGCCTTGTCATGCAGGAGGTGCTCAGGTTAAGAACATGTATGACTCGCTTCAGGCTCTAACAGCATAGTGTGCAAACCATCCGTTTTTTGTTATCAGCACATTGCCTGAAGAAATGCCATGCAAGGGAGCTCCTTTGAGCTTCTGCTGGTGTGTTTAGTACATTGGCTCAGTGAACAGTAGCAGCCAACGTACTGGCTAGGCGTTGGCTGCTGTGCTTTTGAATCCTGCTCCTTCTTTTGTTGTGCAGCTGGGGAAGTGTGACTTCAAACTGGGCATGTCACTCGGATGGCCATGGCTCCATGTGGGGTTTACAATCTCATCATCTTCCACCTACTCCTCACTACTGCAGTCCTTGTTGGTCTGCACCCTGCAGAAATCTACAGTAGTTAGCCCCTATATAACATAGATGTGCTGTGATGGTCCACTGATCATGTGCACTAATCCTCCTATGTCCTAATCCTCAAACTTAAGTGATTCAGTACACTCAATCTCTGCTCTTTCTGGGGCTAGGCCAGGTAGATGGTCCATAATACCCCAGCCAGTGGAGTCATTAAAAATCTGAAGTGACTGCTGCATTACTTGGGGCTTAGACTGTTTGCCTGATTTGCTTGAGGGCTAAAGTGTAAGACAGATGCCCATGGGCAGCAAGTGCAAACTCTGCACTTTCAGCAAGGAACTGGGTGAAAGACAAACCTAAGTAACTGTACGTACCCTCACACATCCAATCCAAAAACCACCTCTACTTGTTATCGCCTCACCAATAATTCAGTACTTCTTGGGCTTAATAAATTACACAGAATGTTCTATCATGTGCATGTGAGTCGCCCACCACACCGCTGCAGCAGTCACCTGCGGGACACTGCGGGGACTCTGTAGGGACCCTTCTGGCAACAGGTATGTCAGGTTCACTTGTATAGGAGTCGTGACGCCACTCTCGGTTTTGCGGTCAGGGTGAGGGGGACCGCCACTGCAGTTTAACGAGCGTCTGGGGCTGATGGTGTCTGCAGTCTGGTGTTATCGCCTTACGAGTGTGAGGCTGGTCCCAGGGGCTTGGGTGTATGTGTGTGGAACAACAGGTCGCAGAAGAACTCAGTCTCAGTCCAGAAATGTCTTTCAACTCGTTTACTCATGTTCAGCTGGTTTTGTGAGGTAACCCGGGCGATACTGAGATAGACCAGAGAGAGAACCAGGTATCCTTCAGGCTGGTGTAGGGGTGACTGCTGACTCGCCTTCCTAGCACTTCTTGTTTCGGACAACCCCTGACTTAAAGTACGGTGGGATTCATCCAGGGAAGTCGCATCTGCCTTTTCTCCCCTTTCTGGCCCGTTTGCTGGCAGTGTGGACCAAGGTGGATAGCTTCAGGCTCAATCCTTCTTATGGGCCCCCTCGTTGCTGCTGATGCTCGGACTCAGTGTTGGTTGGTGTGGAACCTCTAATCCCACCAACTGCAGGATTTAGCAGACCACTAAATGGATGTCTGGCTCTAGGGACCTTTTCCCCATGCGTGCTTCATTACCAAGAGTCCCCGTACTCAACTGCCCGTCCTTTCTCTTCTGCAGGAGTCTTTCAGGCTGACTGTGTGGCAATGTACTCCCCCACCAGCAGCCACTACATGTTCAGGGTCTGACTAGTGTGTTCGCTCTCCTGCGTCTGCACTTTAGACTCGGCTACCTTCAGCTCCTCTTTCTGACTGCCACTGCAACAACTCGCTTCCAGCTTCTCCACCGCACCACTAGCTAAGATGTGGAGGCCACGCCCCCTCCTGGGTCTGCCCAGGGGTCCCGTCTAATGTGTATGTGAGACCTGGTTAAAGTGTGTCTGTGTGTACACACCCTACTCAGCCTTTTGGGATTACCTGTTTGCACTCACCTAGCGTGGGTGCAGTACTCAGTGGTGCCTGACCAGGTCATGGGCGCCACACATGCCCCTTAGAAGGGTGTTTCATTTGGGCATGTAGGAAGCACAAATCAACTATGTCTACTCCCTGCAGCAGATCCACCACAAGCAGGAGCAACACGTCCACATTCCTATTTGATTCACTCCTATTTTTTTAACCCTCGAGCAATGCAGAATATTACAAGGCCTCTATACAGAGAGTATGTACACAGCATATTATTACATTGCCTGCATGCAGAATGGCCACACTGACCCTTTTTAAGAGTACTGCCATAGTGCCTTTATTAAGAGTAATGCAACAGAGCCTGGTGCCAGGGGGTCACATAGAGCCTGTTTATAAATATGCAGACAGAATAAGAGGTCTATCCTATCACTGTCCCTTACTTGAGCAGCCTCCTGTCCCTATGTGCCATGCACTGTCTAGATCCTCACACATGGATTACTTCTACAGCGTCGGACTCTATTCACATTGCAGAGTCCAACAGGCAACCTGGTCTCTCTTAAGTGCCCAGCTTGGCTGGGCGTCGGCTGAGTTGTTCCACTGCTCCCAGCCGTGCAGGGGTTAATCTCTTCTGGAGTATTGTGCTACTCTTCTGAGAGCCAGGTCGCTGATTACTTTTCACAGATGGTCCTCTCCTATTTAAGGCTGAGGAGTGTAGTAAGAGACCGCCGAAGATAGTTTTTGCTTAAGGCTTCTTTACACACTGCGATATCGGTCCCGATATCGCTAGTGTGGGTACCCGCCCCCATCTGTTGTTCGACACGGGCATATCGCTGCCCGTGCCGCACAACATCGCCCAGAGCCGTCACACATACTTACCTGTCCGGTGACGTCGCTGTGACCGGCGAACCGCCTCCTTTCTAAGGGGGCGATCAGTGCGGCATCACAGCGACGTCACTGAAACGTCACTGAACCACCACCCAATAGAAGCGGAGGGGCGGAGATGAGCGGGACGTAACATCCCGCCCACCTCCTTCCTTCCGCATAGCGGGCAGGAGGCAGGTAAGGGGAGCTTCCTCGTTCCTGCGGCGTCACACGCAGCGATGTGTGCTGCCGCAGGAACGAGGAACAACTTCGTTACTGCTGCAGTAACGATTTTTAAGAATGGACCCCCGTGTCGCCGATTAGCGATTTTGCACGTTTTTGCAACGATGCAAAATCGCTTATCGGTGTCACACGCAACGGCATCGCTAATGCAGCCGGATGTGCTTCACAAATTCCGTGACCCCAACGACTCCGCATTAGCGATGTCGCAGCGTGTAAAGCCCGCTTTAGAGTTGCGATATACTGGCATCCGTGGTAATACTCCATTTGGTGACCAGCAATTTGTTGTCTGCGCTGTATGAAAGTTCCCTTATGTGACTTTTTGACTCCCCTCTGTGGATATTTGCGGTGTGAATGAGTTTCAGTTTTACCCCCTTAATTTTGTCTTGCGGGAGGTGTATTACTTTGTTTCTTGCCCAATCCTGGGTTAGTGGTGTCAGGGTTTTAGGTCAGCACCCAACAGGAGACAGGGCCAGGTCGGGGACCCAGACCTGCCCACTATTAAGGGTACCTCTGGGGTGAGGGTGAGCTCAGGCGTCCCAGTCTTAGGGCCAGCATAGGTCCCCTTGTGTCCCCTAATCACCTGTGACAGTATGCTAGTTAGAGAAAAATCGTGGCGCCATTTGGCATGGTTGTGCTGGCTAAAAAATTTGCTCACAGGTGAAAACCTTATTGATTGGCTGCGCTGAAGCCTGTGTTCGAATTTGATAGCAGACACTAAGTGTCCGGTGCAAACCACAAACTTTACACTATGGGTTTGGTTAACCCTACAACTCTCTTAAAAATGTAATAAAAAAATGATCATAATATCTTATGTTTTCAAAATTTATATGAATAAAACATATTGTAAAACATACATGTAAAATCAAAGCCTACACGCAGCTTCATTGATGAACAAGAAAAAAAAATGTCTTTGCTTTCCCCACATAGATAATATTTTTTAAAAGATCTATGCAAGTTTTATATAACCATGCTTGTAGTAACCCAACAAAATCATGTTCCAGGTCATTTTTATCATACAATGAATACCACAAAAGTAGAATTTAGAAAACAAAATTGCATTTTTAATTACCATTTTATGCTAATTAAAATCTTATGTTTTAGTACATTTTATAAGAACATTGATGGGGTCATTCAAAACTACTTGTGATTCAAAAAAAACAAGCCCTCATATGAAAATATTGAAAAATAAAAAGTTATGGCTCTTGGAAGAAGAAAAATATCTGCAGAGAAAGGGGTTAACTGTCATTTTGAGAGTGTGTTGCCCAAGGGATACCGATCCAGCTTCAGGGACGCCACAGGGTCTTCTTCTGTAGATGGCAACAGGTATGTCGGTTTTGTATATATGTGTCGTGACGCCACTCACAGCTTGCGGTCAGGGATATGGGTGACCGCCACTGCAAATTTAACAAGCATCTGGGGCTGATGGGGTCTGCAGTCAGATGGTGTGGCCTCCCATGAGTGAGGCAGGCCTCAGGGGCTCAGGTGTGTAGAATAACGGGTCCCAGAATAATTCAGTCTCAGTCCAGAAATTCATTGAACTGCTTTTTACTCACTTTAGTTGTTAATGTGAGGTAACCTGGATGATGCTTCAATAAACCAGGTGAAACCAGGTATCCTTCAAGCCAGTCTGAGGTAACACTTAGCTCGCCTTCCTAGCACTTCTGTTTTTGGATAACCCCCTGACCTGAAGTACCGTGGGGGTCTATCCAGGGAGTCGCTACTGCCTTTTCTCCCTTTTTGGACCATTTGCCGTCAGTGTGGACCAGGTGAGATGGCTTCTAGCTCTGTCTTCTTATGCGTCCCTACGTTGCTGCTGAGGCTCGGACTCTGTGTGGTTGGTAAGGTACTTGTAGTTCCCCTCACCAGCAGGTTTAGCAGATAGTTAAAACTGAAGTCTGCTCTAGGGACCTGTTCCCCGTACGTGCCTAGTCATCAGGTCCACCTTTTCAGCATCTTCACTCGATGACCGTTCTCCCCCCACTAACTGTCACTACACCGCGCAGGGTCTGACTAGCGTGAGCGCGCATCTGCGTCTCCTAGCAACTGCTGCTCACCACTACCAGACTGGCTTGCTCCACTCCTTTCCAGACAGCCTCTGCACTTTAGCTCCCAGCCCCTCCACTACACTCTTCAAAAAGAATTGAAGGCTAGCCCCCCTCTGGAGACTACCCAAGGGTCCCTTCTAATGGTAGGGAGAACTGGTTGCTATGTGTCTGTGCGTACACACCTCATTCTGGCCTTTAGGATTACATGGAATTACTGTCCCAGCAAGGGTGCAGTACTCAGTGGTGCCTGACCGGGTCAGGGGCACCACAAGAGCAGGAGGGCTATGTAGACTGAGAGGAAGGCTACATTAATAAGCAAGTGACAGTTTACAAATGTAGCACAAAAGATCATGATGTAATTTAACATTCCAAAACCTTTTTGAAAAATTCTCCTCTGATATCATTGGATAATTTTAGTGAAAACATAATACATCTAATTACAGTATTTACATTTGTGTATAGTGGAAAATAATCTACAGCTATGGAAATCAGTGAGTAATGGGGTATATTTTAAGTTTGGCTTTGCTGAACATCTATAACACTTTAGATCTGCTATACACCAGATTCAATAAAGAGATCTCTCTCCTCTATCGGCACTGCTGCGGTTTAGTATATGTGTCAGTGAAGACAGGATAAATTTCTTTGTACCTGTGAAAGCAGGAAAGGCTTGTAATTCAAGATCACGGCATCTTTCATTATGGAGGGTCAGTGATAAATCATGTGCAATATGCTATAAACATTTTGGTGTTTTCATATTAGAAAGAATTTTTATGATAGCTGCCAGAAGGATTTGTATACTTCTAACATTTTTCGTGTATGTAAAAACAGTGACTTTTATGTATCTTAGATGAATGGGTATGTGTTGGATTTAGCTTCGGCATAAACTATTTGAAACATGATTTTGTCACTTATGTACTTCTGGTGTACAAGTCATTAATATATGTAAAACCACTGTTATACTAAAGGGGTTTTCAAGGCACACATTATTAAAGCATTCTAAATTTCTTCAAGTAAAGGAATATTCCTAAATTATGTGCTGCAAAAATGCTGCTGTGCTCCTGACACATGGGCCCTCCAGCTTCTTACTGCCTGCTATTGTCCACCTCCAAAACTGCAAGCAGCTTAAAGGGAGCCTGTCAGCAGATTTGGGGCCTATAAGCTGTGGCCACTACCAGTGGGCTCTTATATACACATTCTAACATGCTGTGTATAAAAGCCCAGGCCGCTGTATAGAACGTAAAAATCACTTTATAATGCTTACCTAAATGGTCACTGCAGTAGAGTTTGGTCATATGGGCGTCTTCGTCCTCCGGTGCCGGCGCCTCCTCTTTTGGCCATCTTTATCCTCCTTCTAAAGCCTGAGTGCATGACGCGTCCTACGTCATACACACTCGCCGGTCTCACGCAGGCGCACTACAATACTTTGATCTGCACTGCTCAGGGCAGGCACCATGCAGAACCTCAATGCCAGTGAGTGTCCATGACGTAGAATGCGTCACGCACCCTGACTTCAAAAGAAGGACGACAAAGATGGCCGAAAGAGGAGGCGCCAGTACCGAAGAACGGAGACACTCATATGACCCAACTCCACCGCAGCGACCATTTAGGTAAGTATTATAAAGTGATTTTTACGTTCTACACAGCGGCCTGGGCTCTTATATACAGCATGTTAGAATGCTTTATCTAAGAGCCCACTGGTGGTGGCCGCAGCTTATAGGCCCCAAATCTGGTGAAAGGTTCTCTTTAACAAGAGTTTAACTACTTAAGGACCTGGTGATTTTTTAGTTTTTGCGCTTTAGCTTTTTCCTCCACTTATTCCAAGAGCCATAACTTTTTTTATTTTTCTGTCAATATAGCCATGTGAGGGCTTGTTTTTATGCCGGATGAGTTTCTGGATGAGTTGCCGGATGAGTTATGAGTTGTAATGTAGCATTAAGCTAGGGAAAAAAATTCCAAATGTGACGAAATAGCAGAAAAAGGTAAAATCCACAATTGTTTTGAGGGGTTTTTTTTTATTTATAGAGTTAATTTTACCATAAAACTGACCCAACAGTATGATTTTGCAGGTTGGTACAATTATGTTGATTCCAAACATGTATAATTTTTGTTTCATTTAAGTGGTGAAAATAAATTTAGAAATTTTGAAATCTTGCTTGTGTAACAACTTTCCAAAAGCTATAATGTTTTCAATTTTTTGATCTGGGGCTGTGTGAGGAATTTTTTTTTTGCGCCCCAAGTTGATATTTTTTTAATACCTTTGGGAGGTATGTATGATCTTTTCATCGCCTGTTATTAAATTTTTTTCTGTTGTTGCATTGGCCGAAAAATGACAGCTCTGGCGTTTTGATTTTATTTCTCGTCACGCTGTTTATGGATCAGATTGATTTAGTTTATATTTCAATAGATCAATTTTTTTTAGGAATGCAGTGATACCAAATATGTATATTTTTTTTTTCTTAATTTTTAATGTGGTAAATGGGGGAGTGATCTGAGCTTTTATATATTTTGTCTACTTTGCACTACATTTAATATTACCTTTAGGGGGACTTGAACCTACAATAGTCTGATCATCTGTTCTATATACAGTAATGCTACAGCATTGCTATATGGAATAGAAATCACTGTCTCCTATGAATGTTGTCCACAGGCTGGTTTTTACAGGAGTATAGTGATGATAGACACAATGGTTATCAGCTGACCCCTGGTTATCATGACATCGGGTGTGCTGATGAAGGCTCTGAAGAGCACGCCCCCCCGCCCTCCCCCCTCTCCCAGCCAGCGCATGATTAAGGCAACTGGGAGAGATTACCAGTGGCATTTAACAGCTTAACAGCTGCAGGCGGACTGCTGCTCCCCCGCGGCTGTTAGAGGCAGATGAAGGCTCAATGATTCAGCCTTCATCTGCAGGGAAAAATGCTAGCTTGGCATGCATGCCCGCTTCAAAGGCAAGGAGGCAACTCATGACATACATAGCACCTCATGGGTCATAAAGGAGTTAAGCGAACCTAAAAAATGAAAATAAAAGTAACAAGAGAGCATGGCTACTCAATAGAAGGACCACAAATATTTTTAGTGTGCCAGGAAACTTCTTTAAATTTTAATATATCTATCTTAAAGCTGTAATACAGCTGAAGTGCATCTATGAAAATGCATTTGTTTTTTAAAACTAAAGACAAATGGACAAATGAAAAATATATTAAGATTCCTGTTTCTGGAATAACTACTTGACTCAATGTCCCTTTAAATAAAATATTGTCTCAGATTTCCAGTAACAAAAATCTATAAGCATTGTAAAAAGCACTGAGTGCCCTCTAGAGTCCTATCATTCTGGAAATGACAGAGGACAGATTTCATCAGTATGATTTCCTCATACATATTAAAAACATATAATTTTGACTGAATTTTCTACAGTATGTGTACATGAATCCCAAACAAGCCTGCTCTAAAGAATTGAGATATGTTGTTGCAAACCCATTCTGCTAACTGATTAGGTAACCTGGTTGGGACAATGGGACATAAGGTACTGTAGATAACCACTTGGAAAGAGAGGAAAATTGCAGCATTCGCAATTGATTCGTAGATTAAAACTTGACTTTATTTATATTCCATAAAACAAGACCTAAAAATGTGTAGATGGACAGAAGTTTACGCGTTTAGAGTAGATGACCTACTTTTATTCATGAATATGGGTGTGGACCTGTAGAAGTGACAATGAGTGCGAAATAGACGTCAACTGGCTCAGTGCTCCTGTCTGTACCTTCTCCCCCTATTTCCACGAACACACTTTGGCTGCTTTTTTTTATACCTGCATTAATAAAATAAGAAAACTTTCACGATTGAAGTTTGTAGCTGTCCTTCTATGCCTTCTATGTTCCTGGATCACCGCTTCACCAATTCCTGGGTTTGACAAGCAGAGCATCTCTAGTCTCATCCAGAAAGTCTTGCGGAGCAGTCGAGATCATAGTGAGTGAGACCCACGGCAGCCGGGTGGTGCCGCATGTGTTGTACTACTTTCTTGTTAGACATTCTTTTAAAGGTCCTGTCCTCTATAGAAAACTTTATTCTGTATGCTGAGTTAGTTATATAAAAATACACTTAGTAATACATCCTCTTCCTTTGACCAGTGCTGTGTCTTTGAGCTCTTTGATGCTGCCTGGTCTGTAATGTTGGCCTGCAGCAGTGGGATTACATCAAGTTCTGCAAAATTAGCTCATCAGCACAGTGCCATCCACACATGCAAAGCGGCTGAGTTCAGACCTGGCGTATGTCCAAATGATGGGAAGTGATACAAAATGTGTTTTAGCATAAAGCTTTCTAAAAGGGAACAACCCTTTCACTGCCCTTATGACAAGATTAGAGCTGTGCAGTTTATGAGAAACAAGCAGATGGAGGAGAACTTATCTATTAATAATTGCCACCAAATTATGTCCCTAATGCATTTGCTAATACAAAGCAAAAATGGACTCCCTCTTTAACATCACATTTAACATTTAAGTTATTCTACGTTTTTAACAATTTGTGGAGAAAATAATACTTCAACAGGTTAATTACATTAGAAAACAATATTTTAAAAACTCTATTACAGCATTTTAAGTCAGTTTAAAGAATAAATTAGTGTTATCAAAGCACTAATCAAAAACTCTATTGATTTCCACATATATTATAATGGGTATCCTGCATTTATTAGTTCAAGAGTTTAAGTGAAAGTATCACAATCTTTCTATGCAGAGCATCTTTCAGACTAGAAGATGCTCTGCTGCGATTACAGACCTGGAAGTGACATCTTTCGTCCGTGCAGAGCACCTTTCCTTTGGAGATGCTCTACTGTACCTTCCTGAGTCAGACCCCTTTCAGAAGTCTGTGTTTAATCAGATACAAGTCACACGCATCGGTATGGTCATACGTATGTCATACGTGTGTCACACGTGTGACATCTGTGTTTGCATACGTGCGACATCAGTGTGACAGGTACCGGAGAAAACACGGGTATTTGAAATAAAAAGATTTTTTACATTCACCTGTATCCAGTGCTGTTTTCTTCGGCTCTGCAGTCTCCTGTTTCTGACCCCCACTCATTCTATTCATTGATTATTCACTGCACTCAGGACCTGGAAGCCAGAGCATTTCGGGGACAGCACTGGGTACAGCATCACAGGGACAGCACCGTGGGGACAGGATTGTCAGTGACAGATGAGTCTCCAGAAAGCAGTGTGGGTGCAGGGATGTCCTGGAGGTCATTGGAGTTCCCAATGAACTCTGATGACATCCTGATGACACCCTCACGATACTCGCGCTACAGTGGGTGTAACCACAGTGACTTCACGGGTTCATCAGAGTTCATTGGGAACTCTGATTACCTCCTGGACGTCACTGCACACACACTGCTTGCTGAATACTCACCTGTCACTGGCGAAGCTGTACCCGGTGATGCTGTCCTCGGCGGTGCTGTCCCCACCATGCTGTCCCCGTGATGCTCTGACTTCCAGGCCCTCAGTGCAGTGAATAATCAATGAATATAATGAGCGGGGGTCAGAAGCAGGAGACAGCAGAGCCAAAGAAAACAGTGCTGGATACAGGTGAATTTTAGAAAATCTTTTTATTTCAAAGACACATGTTTTCTCCAGTACGTGTAACACTGATGTCACACGGATCACATCAGTGTACGATCCATGTGACACCTGTGCTGCCGGAGAAAAAACAGACATGTCTCCATGTGTGCACGCAAGGCCACTAGGGGTCACCTGGTCCGTAGGAAAACACGGACGTGTGAGGAACACCATAAAATAACATACGTACGTGTGGCATCCGTGTTAAAAATGGATGTCACATGTACCTGAAACTTGGAAATCTAAAAGGGGCCTTACTGAGCTAGCAGCATAATTTACAGAGCAGGGTTCTAGGCTGCTGTTGATTACTCAGGTGTTCCACCTTCCTAGTAATTGCTCAGGCTTCTTACTGAGCATGATCGCCCAGGACCTTGGTAGTTGTATTCTCTGGTTCTGCAGTGTGCAGTTGGATTGTGTCTATGCTTGTGTTCTGATCTTTGTTTACTGACCCGGACTGTTATTTGACTCCTCTCTGCCCACTCCTTAATCCTCTCATGACCCCCTGCCTTTTGACCTCGGGCCATTACCTCACTGCTTTTCTGTTTTCTCCCTGAACTTTATACGTGCTCTCCTGGTATTCTGACCCTCGGATTCTGACCTGACTATACCTCTGTTTACTCCTTGTGAGCCTACGTGTCCTCCTGTTACCAGTCCCCGGTCTATACTATCTGTAAGTAGTGACTGCATCACAGACAGATTTTGCATATGGAACAGAATTACATTTAGTGGTCATCTAAAGTTTTACTGTTTTACAACATGGCAGCTGGGAAAGAAAATGTCTTATTTCAATTTACCATATTATTTTTTTTCTGGGTGAATGGAGTGACTGCTAGTTTTTCATTGTCATAACTTAGCTTTATCCAAGAGGGTTAATGTTGTGTGTGAAATCACGAGAGGCCAATTCATCCAGCAGTTAAACTTTTCACAGAAGGTTATAAATCCTATAATTTTCTATGGCTAAATGTAAGTCACTGGACCATCACTGTGCTTACCTTTCTGTAAAGTGACAAGATAAATGTTGGATAATTTAGCTGAAACTATGTACCGCAGTTATAGCAATAACATGCATCTCACTATGGATTTTATGAACGATACCACGTCATAAGGATCCGATCACAAATTAAACATATGTCAAGAATGAAGCATTGCCATGGACTGCAATAATATCACATATAATTATTTATTGATTTTGGATAGAAAGACAAAATATCATGGTTATTATGAAGCAATTCCTTTTATTGAGTTTTATTTTTATTACAGTTTAATCAAAACTTCAAGCTTGAATTTGTCAAAATTTATCAAAAATAGACTATTCTCTAATCCTATCAAACCTAAGAAAAGCATGCACAGAATAAAAATATTCCTCATAACACATTTCAGCAGGTTCCCATAGCAAAACCCATCACATTATATATTGATTAGAAATTATTAAAAAGATTCATGTTCATTTTACTTCTGTAATAAAAACTCATTGCGTTCAATAATTCATATCAGAAAAGTCCCCATGAACCTCCGACATTTTTATTGTTAGTAAAGCAGACCACACACATATCAAAGTACGCTAAAACTTTCAATTTCTTCAGGATTGGTCATGGAAGTAAATGAAAGTAGTCTAAAAGTAGCTCTAGATTAGCGAACATGATACGGGGACAGATAAATGTACTGAAAGAGGTAATATACATGTAACTTGCCACAACATAATTTATTTCTTGAAATGAGCAAATTGATTTAAACCACGTTGAATTTGGTACAAATGTATCCTATCTTCTTGGGATTGGAATTGTACAATTCCAGCAAAATGGCAGCCAGTGATACAGAATTTTTTTCTGGATTCTTAGAGGTTAATTAAAACATAAATACTTCTGCTTATTTCTCTTTGGGCTTCCACATTCTTGTCTTGCTATTACTTCTCCCTTCTCAGTCATCCCAAAAATGTATTTTCCCTCGTGGTTTTCGGACATTTACTGCTGATGACTTGGCCCACATGGTAACATAGGACATGACTAGAGTTGAGCGCGGTTCGTGGTTCGAGGTTCTCCAGTTCGTGGCTCGAGTGATTTTGGGGCCTGTTCTAGATCGAACTAGAACTGGAGCTTTTTTGCAAAAGCTCGATAGTTCTAGATACATTCGAGAACGGTTCTAGCAGCAAAAAAAACAGCTAATTCCTAGCTGGCTTTCCGCTGTAATAGTGTAAGTCACTCTGTGACTCACACTATTATGACATTTCAGTGTATAGTGTGCGTGAACAGCGCCTTCAGATCACTGCTGTATGTATAATGGCGATCGCCATTTTTTTTTTCCCTTGTCTTCCTTCCCTAAGCGCGCGCGTGTAGTGGGGAGGGCCAGCATGTCAGCCAATCCCAGACACACACACAGCTAAGTGGACTTTTAGCCAGAGAAGCAACGGCATGTGTGATAGGATGTCCATGTCACATGTCCCTGCATTATAAAACCGGACATTTTCCTCCAGCACGCCATTATCTGCCTTCTGCGTCCTTGGTGTCAGACATCACTGGCGCAGCTCCTATCGCCGATACAGCTGTATACGCTCCATACACAGCGCTGGACAGCATAGGGATAGCACTTTCTATCAGTCCTTTTAAGGGCTCATACCGGCAGGGTCAGAGCCATAGGTGACAGGTCCTGAAAACAGAGACAGCGTCTGTGTAGCTAAGGTCAGGGATTTCCTCGCTGCATTTCCCCATTAGGAGGGAATAGAAAGGCAGGCTTCCATTCCTCTACCCAGAGACCCACAACCCTGGCACTGTACCCTCCTGTCCTCTGCACACTCCAACTCATTATAACTAAGTCATTATACTAGCAAGCACTGAGTGAACTTAGTGGCATCCTAAACGTGGCTATTGGACTTCTGTATAGTCCCAGTAGTGCACAGATATTTACAGTACCTCTGCCTGCATTGCACACTCAAACTCATTGTTACTAAGCCATTATACTAGCAAACACTGAGTGAACTTGGTGGCATCCTAAACGTGGCTATTGGACTTCTGTATAGTCCCAGTAGTGCACAGATATTTGCAGCACGTCTGCCTGCATTGCACACTCAAACTCCTTATAACTAAGCCATTATACTAGCAAACACTGAGTGAACTTAGTGGCATCCTAAACGTGGCTGTTGTACTTCTGTATCGTCCCACAAGTGCAAAGATATTTGCAGCACCTCTGCCTGCATTGCACACTCAAACTCATTGTTACTAAGCCATTATACTAGCAAACACTGAGTGAACTTAGTGGCATCCTAAACGTGGCTGTTGGACTTCTGTATAGTCCCACTAGTGCAAAGATATTTGCAGCACGTCTGCCTGCATTGCACACTCAAACTCATTGTTACTAAGCCATTATACTAGCAAACACTGAGGAAACTTAGTGGCATCCTAAAAGTGGCTATTGGACTTCTGTATAGTCCCACTAGTGCACAGATATTTGCAGCAAGTCTGCCTGCATTGCACACTCAAACTCATTATAACTAAGCCATTATACTAGCAAACACTGAGTGAACTTAGTGGCATCCTAAACGTGGCTATTGGACTTCTGTATAGTCCCAGTAGTGCAAAGATATTTGCAGTACGTCTGCCTGCATTGCACACTCAAACTCATTATAACTAAGCCATTATACTAGCAAACACTGAGTGAACTTAGTGGCATCCTACAAGTGGCTGTTGGACTTCTGTATCGTCCCACAAGTGCAAAGATATTTGCAGCACCTCTGCCTGCATTGCATACTCAAACTCATTATAACTAAGCCATTATACTAGCAAGCACTGAGTGAACTTAGTGGCATCCTAAACGTGGCTGTTGGACTTCTGTATTGTCCCACTAGTGCAAAGATATTTGCAGCATCTCTGCCTGCATTGCACACTCAAACTCATTGTTACTAAGCCATTATACTAGCAAACACTGAGTGAACTTAGTGGCATCCTAAACGTGGCTGTTGGACTTCTGTATAGTCCCACTAGTGCAAAGATATTTGCAGCACGTCTGCCTGCATTGCACACTCAAACTCATTATAACTAAGCCATTATACTAGCAAACACTGAGTGAACTTAGTGGCATCCTAAACGTGGCTATTTGACTTCTGTATAGTCCCACTAGTGCAAAGATATTTGCAGCACGTCTGCCTGCATTGCACACTCAAACTCATTGTTACTTACTAAGACATTATAATACCAAAAATTGAGCAAACTTAGTGGCATACAAGAAGTGGCTGTTGTACTCCATTAGTGCCCCACTGGTGCAAATCTATGTGCAGTACCTGTGCAGGACACCCTCCTGCTCTGTTTTTAATAAGCTATAATGATAGCAAAAAATACTGCCATTTAGTGGCATCATAGAACTGGATGTTGTATTCCATTATTGTCCCACTGGTGCCAAGCTATTTCTAGCACCTGTGCAGGACACCCTCCTGCTCTGTTTTTAATAAGCTATATTGATAGCAAAAAATACTGCCATTTAGTGGCATCATAGAACTGGATGTTGTATTCCATTATTGTCCCACTGGTACCAAGCTATTTCTAGCACCTGTGCAGGACACCCTCCTGCTCTGTTTTTAATAAGCTATAATGATAGCAAAAAATACTGCCATTTAGTGGCATCATAGAACTGGATGTTGTATTCCATTATTGTCCCACTGGTGCCAAGCTATTTCTAGCACCTGTGCAGGACACCATCCTGCTCAGTTTTTAATAAGCTATATTGATAGCAAAAAATACTGCCATTTAGTGGCATCATAGAACTGGATGTTGTATTCCATTATTGTCCCACTGGTACCAAGCTATTTCTAGCACCTGTGCAGGACACCCTCCTGCTCTGTTTTTAAAAGGCTATAATGATAGCAAAAAATACTGCCATCTAGTGGCATCATAGAACTGGATGTTGTATTTCATTATTGTCCCACTGGTGCCAAGCTATTTCTAGCACCTGTGCAGGACACCCTCATGCACATTTTGCTACGCTAATGTTATAGCAAACTCAAGGAATTAATTGCTGCATTTGATAATTCGGAGGGATAGAAAGTGAGGCTTTCTTTAGCTTTTCCTTCTGTTCATAAACAGCATCTCCAAGTCCACACCCGAAGAGCAATTTCTCCTCCACGTGTAAGTGTGGAGAGGCAGCTAGTGCGCATGCGTGTGCCGATTTACCCCAGCTGCAGCCTAACTACAGTGTTTCGCCTAGTGAGTATGCTCAGCCTGACTGTGCCATTCCTGACGCTAAGTCTTCATTTCGGGATACAGCGCACAGATACTGTCCACAGGTGTGGCCCCAATGCACAAGGTCAGCATACTGAATGGCCCCTGTGATGTTAACAGGGAGTACCTGGGCTGGGTGGGCGTGTGGACCCTGTGACGCTAACAGGGCTCCCAGTCTCCAGATCCGAGTGGCGTCTAACTCGGTTCAGGCAACTATTAGTTTCATAGCCACACAGATCTGTATCCTCCATCTAACCTTCCAGTTGCCAACCTCTCCTTTTCCATCTGGGAGCACGGTGGACATTGACTGCTGATGGGGATATATACCTTTCTCTTTCTTTTCTTATTAATTTTCGTTATATAGCGGTAACATAGTATATACCACCTTATCCAAATCTGCCAGTCCCACCGTAACAGATGGTGTTTCTTCATCAAATGTTACTTTTGCTTAACCACCAAACCCACGGACAAAAACTTTTTTCCCCTTTCCAACACACCTGTTCCCCTTTCCACCAGCATCTGTCCTTTTTGAACTCATTTGGTATATGACCAAAAGTGCAACTCTGCAGGGACACCGTACTCAATGCCATCTCAGCACAGCAGCCAGCCCTCGGTCCCTCAGATGTGGACAAGTAAAAGCCCATTTCCTCCTATCCATGACAAAGCCAAAGCGTTGAGATTCACTCTGTGCAGCACTGGTGTTTACTGGAAAAGCAGATCTAGGAATCCGTACCACCTTCTGCAGATACTCCTGTATACGTGCGATCCTTTCTATGGCAGGAATTATTTCGCCAAATTTTGTCTTGTACCGGGGATCTAACAGTGTGGCAACCCAGTAGTTAGCATTACTTCGAATTCGTACAATCCGAGGGTCATGTTGTAGGTAGTGCAGCAAGAAGGCGCTCATGTGTCTTGTGCATCCAGGAGGACTAAGTCCTTGGTGTGTTGGTGGCAGAGAGGTGAGAATCGTGCCTCCTTCCTCTGCCCTCTCCCCCCAACCTCGCACAACCTAAATGTGAGCAAGCTCTCACTCATCTGCTGAGTCTTCCATGCCCATCGCCAGTTCGTCCTCCATTTCTTCATGGGCTCCTGCACCTTCCTCAACAATTTTTGCAGATACTATGCGCCCTTGTTAATCCCTCTCCCCCACCGTCCCTTGACTTCCGCCTAGGTGCTGCTCACCGTCTGGACCTTGTAGATCTTATTATCCCTTCTGCATATGACTCCTCCTGTACTTCCCCCCCTTCCTCTTGGACCAACACCTGACTCCGAATAATGCATACAGTGTGCTCCATCTTGTAGATAACCAGAATTGTCAAGCTGAGAATGGCATCACCAGTGCTAAAGATCTTCGTCGATATTTGTAAACTGTGTAGAAGGGTGCATAGGTCCTTGACCTGAAACCACTCCAGCAGCGTGATCTGCACCACCTCTGGATCAAGTTAGCCCAGGTTATACGTCAAACCGTATTTCAGTAGGGCTCTGCGGTGCTGCCACAGACGCTGAAACATGTGCAGATTCAAATTCCTGCGTGTCGGAACATCGCATTTCAGGCGTTTAACCGGCAGACCCTAAGACTTCAGGAGCGATGAAAGTTGTTGAGCTGCTGGGTGCGAAGAATGAAAGTGAGCACATAGCAGCGTGCCCGCTGCACAAGGCCATGTAGTCCGGGATGGTATTTTAAAATTTGCTGGAGAATCAGATTCAACTCATGAGCCATAGAAGGCACGTGTGTCACATTGCCCTGATGAAGGGCCGCAGACAGGTTTGCATCATTGCCGCACACGGCTGTTAAGTCACCAACGTAGTCCACTCAATCAATTTGTACTCCGGTCGCCAGGTGACAACGTGTTCCTTTCGTGCATAGTGCTGATGACGGGAAAGGAGTCGATGCCAGCGGCGCAGGTGGATGCAGGTTATGCTCACCCACTGGGCTGCGTTACCTTGACAGATGCAGAACCACAGGCTGAATGTAGGTGGTGGGTATCTCACAGATGAAGTACCATCGTTCAGCTACAACCAATGGGAATACACCGCACCCTTTTTTAGGCCCCTCCTGTCTGCAGACCACTGCCAGACAAAGCTATGAACCTCTTGTTACTGTTACCCACAGTTCAGTTTTATGATTTTGTGTGCTTGTTACCTGTGACTACTATTCCTGCTTGCTGTTTATGTACCTCGTTGGCCGATCCTCATTTCACCTCTGCTTGTTTTCTGATTAAGTCCTGGCCATCCCATTCTGTTCCTTTTCCTCAATTAATGTTTTGACCCTGCATGACTACTATTCTCTGGAACTGCAGCCTTCCACAGGTATTGATCAACTTGGGCCCTGTGTAATTCCAAATCACTGTATAGGGGTTAAAGGGTTTCAGGGTTCTAGGTGTCCAGCTTGGTGAGTGGCTTCCCTCTAGCCTATCCTTTACAGCCCATCTGAGTGTGTCGATCCAGGCAGGCGTTACACCGTGCCCTCTGCAGAAGGCCATGTAGGCCGGGATAGTGTTTTAAAAATTGCTGGACAACCAGGTTCAACACGTGAGCCATACAAGGCACGTGTATCACATTGCCCTGAAGAAGGGTCGCAGACTGGTTTGCATCATTGTCACACCCGACCTTCCCTGGCTGTTGGTTAAGTGTAGACAACCATTGATGAAACTCGGTCTCACTCTCCAGAGCTAACCGTCCACAATTCCTCAGCGGTGTCTCACATTTCCCCTACATTTCAAAGTAAACATTTGACCGCCTGAAGGCCTTGAGCTCTGCTGCCAGCATAGTAAAGAGGTGTGTGGGATTCCTTGGGCGCAGTTACAAGGAAGGGTGGACTGACCACACAGGGTTTGGGCCGAGGTGGAGGACCCACACAAGGTTGAGGAGGCAGAAGCAGTGGAGGAACTTGTACATACAGAGGAAGGATTGACACACAAGTCGTGGGGACGGAAAGACTTTTACAGCAAACCCTTCTCCATCTCTCACCATAGTTACCCAGTGCCCAGTCAGCAACATGTAACTCCCCTGTCCATGCTTACTGGTCCAAGTATCTGTGGTGAAATGCACCCTGTCACACACAGAGTTTCTCAAGGAATCGGTGAGGTTGTGTGCGACCTACTGTGGTAGCGCGGGCACGCCTTTCTTGGAGAAGGAGTGACGACTGGCCATCGGCTCTTGGGGCACTGCAATGGGCATAAGGTCTCGAAAATCCTCGGTCTCAAAAGGGTGTAAAGGCAGCCTTTCTGCTGCCAACAAGTTGCAGATGATGAAACTCAACCTCTTAGGCATGTCATGCCCTTCGAAAATCATGTAAAACACAGCGAGGGGACTCCAACCACAGTCTCCCTCGTTGCCACTAATTGGGCCACACACACCACACTTGACTGGCATCAGTTGACCCCCCTTTTGAAAAAGAAAAAGATGCTTTGCATGAAGCACTCTCAAAAATATGCGTGCCTTTCCCGTCCCCTGGCTGACCCAGGGGAAGAAAAGTCCTCTGAGAGCCATGACTTGTTCATCTTGGTTCTTTTAGAAACACAGCGAGGGGACTCAAACCACAATCTCCCTCGTTGCCACTAATTAGGCCACACACACCCCACTTGACTGGCATCAGTTGACCCCCCTTTTGAAAAAGAAAAAGATGCTTTGCATGAAGCACTCTCAAAAATACGCGTGCCTTTCCCGTCCCCTGGCTGACCCAGGGGAAGAAAAGTCCTCTGAGAGCCATGACTTGTTCATCTTGGTTCTTTTAGAAACACAGCGAGGGGACTCCAACCACAGTCTCCCTCGTTGCCACTAATTGGGCCACACACACCCCACTTAACTGGCATCAGTTGACCCCCCTTTTGAAAAAGAAAAAGATGCTTTGCATGAAGCACTCTCAAAAATACGCGTGCCTTTCCCATCCCCTGGCTGACCCAGGGTAAGAAAAGTCCTCTGAGAGCCATGACTTGTTCATCTTGGTTCTATTGGAAACACAGCGAGGGGACTCCAACCACACTCTCCCTCGTTGCCACTAATTGGGCCACACACACCCCACTTGACTGGCATCAGTTGACCCCCTTTTGAAAAAGAAAAAGATGCTTTGCATGAAGCACTCTCAAAAATACGCGTGCCTTTCCCGTCCCCTGGCTGACCCAGAGGAAGAAAAGTCCTCTGAGAGCCATGACTTGTTCATCTTGGTTCTTTTAGAAACACAGCGAGGGAACTCCAACCACAGTCTCCCTCGTTGCCACTAATTAGGCCACACACACCCCACTTAACTAGCATCAGTTGACCCCCCTTTTGAAAAAGAAAAAGATGCTTTGCATGAAGCACTCTCAAAAATACGCGTGCCTTTGCCGTCCCCTTGCTGACCCAGGGGAAGAAAAGTCCTCTGAGAGCCATGACTTGTTCATCTTGGTTCTTTTAGAAACACAGCGAGGGGACTCCAACCACAGTCTCCCTCGTTGCCACTAATTGGGTCACACACACCCCACTTGACTGGCATCAGTTGACCCCCCTTTTGAAAAAGAAAAAGATGCTTTGCATGAAGCACTCTCAAAAATACGCGTGCCTTTCCCGTCCCCTTGCTGACCCAGGGGAAGAAAAGTCCTCTGAGAGCCATGACTTGTTCATCTTGGTTCTTTTAGAAACACAGCGAGGGGACTCCAACCACAGTCTCCCTCGTTAACACTAATTGGGTCACACACACCCCACTTGACTGGCATCAGTTGACCCCAATTTTGAAAAAGAAAAAGATGCTTTGCATGAAGCACTCTCAAAAATACGCGTGCCTTTCCCGTCCACTGGCTGACCCAGGGGAAGAAAAGTCCTCTGAGAGCCATGTCCACATTGTCAGTGGACAGACACGTGTGCTTATCTGCCAGCAGACCCCCAGCAGCACTGAAGACAGGTTCCGAGAGAACGCTGGCTGCAGGACACGACAAGATCCCCAAGGCGTACGTTGCGAGCTCAGGCAATTTATCCAGATTGGAAGCCTAGAATGAGCAGGGCTCCAGTTGCACAGTAATGGCATCAATGTTTCCTTGCATATACTCATATATCTGTGTCTCCTCCTCTTTTTCCTTGTCCAGCTGTTTTGTTTTCGCATGAGTATATGTCCTTGTCACTTTCCCATGTGTTTGTGTTGTGTTGTGAGTTGTTTGTCACCTTTTGGACACGTTTGAGGGTGTTTTCTAGGTGTTTTTATGTGTTTGTGAATGCCTGCCATTGTTTCCTATGCAGTTCGAGTTCGGTTCGTCGAACGTTCGATGAGCCGAACTCGAACGGGACCTCCGTTCGGCGAACCAACCTCGAGCCGAACCGCGACCGGTTCGCTCATCTCTAGACATGACACACATCAATGACATGCGCTGCATCTTACATGACCACATGAAGCCTAGTAAATGACACCATCTGCCATAATATTTAGAGGAATAAAGGAAAGGAATAAGAGCTTATTAGAGGACAGAATTGAGATCAGAAGCAGCCAGACAGGTATTAGAAAGGTTGCAGAGATGATTGTGACGACACAGCATTTGGCTATTTGTAGGTGAACTGTTCTTAAATAGGCCAGTTGTATGTGTACCATTGTTTGTTAAGTCAAAAGGCAATAACCATTGTTTCTTCCCAGACTGATCTGTTCCATAGGGTACCTTCACACTTAGCGATGCAGCAGCGATCCGACCAGCGATCTGACCTGGTCAGGATCGCTGCTGCATCGCTACATGGTTGCTGGTGAGCTGTCAAACAGGCAGATCTCACCAGCAACCAGTGAACAGCCCCCAGCCAGCAGCGACGTGCAAGCGACGCTGCGCTTGCACGGAGCCGCCGTCTGGAAGCTGCGGAGACTGGTAACTAAGGTAAACATCGGGTATGGTTACCCGATGTTTACATTAGTTACCAGCGCACACCGCTTAGCTGTGTGTGCAGGGAGCAGGGAGCCGCGCACACTGAGCGCTGGCTCCTTGCTCTCCTAGCTACAGTACACATCGGGTTAATTAACCCGATGTGTAATGCAGCTACATGTGCAGAGAGCAGGGAGCCGCGCACACTGCTTAGCGCTGGCTCCTTGCTCTCCTAGCTGCTGTACACATCGGGTTAATTAACCCGATGTGTACAGCAGCTACATGTGCAGAGAGCCGGAGCCGGCAGCACAGGCAGCGTGAGAGCTGCAGAGGCTGGTAACTAAGGTAAATATCGGGTAACCACCTTGGTTACCCGATGTTTATCTTGGTTACAAGCTTACCTCAGCTGCCAGATGCCGGCTCCTGCTTTCTGCTCGCTTCATTAGTCGCTCTCTCGCTGTCACACACAGCGATCTGTGCGTCACAGTGGGAGAGCGCCTTTGAAGAAAACGAACCAGGGCTGTGTGTAACGAGCAGCGATCTCGCAGCAGGGGCCAGATCGCTGCTCATTGTCACACACAGCGAGATCGCTAATGAGGTCACTGCTGCGTCACAAAAAGCGTGACTCAGCAGCGATCTCAGCAGTGAGCTCGCTTTGTGTGAAGCACCCCTTACTGTTTGTAAATGGGTATTGCCTCAGCTCCAAGATTGCATAGATCAGAGAAAAATTAACCAGTCAGATTCAACTTTTGACCAATGAGAGAAGTCATCTGCAACCAGTTCTGTAAGAGCCAATTCCCTGAATGGAGAACTAGATGGTATAAAAGGGACTTGCTCATGTAATCAGTATTATTATTTTTATTATTATTATTATTATTATTCGACATGCCCCCAACCTAGAAACCTTGGTTTCAGCTGGGTAACTATAGAACTGCACGAAAAGAATGGATGATACATAATTATAGCTGAAAAGCTATGGTTCCGACTGAGGAAACCCAGAACTGCTTCCTAAGCTTGCCGTTATCTCTTCTCAGTGGCTGCCCACAAAAAACAGGGTGCTGCTGGACTGGAATATTTGGCCCTGGAAGCCCAAAAATCACAAGGACTCAAATCGTTCTCATCCCAAAGGAAGGATGAGATTCTGTTGCTTGTACCATCTTGTGTTCTTGTAAGGAATGTACTATATGTTTTCGCCTGTTGGTGAACCAATAAAGTCTTACTAGTGTGTGGTTCACTCACACTGTGTTGTCAGAGTAGTGTTCTACCATGGGAAAGAAGAGCCAGCTTAAATTTTATGAGCCCTGGTCTGTGCAGTCTTTCTGAAGACAGCAAGGCCAGCGGTTAAGAGCACCCACTGACACTCGTGTCTTTATAATGAGCATTAGTTACTATTATTTTTAACCCTTTCCTGGTAGATTTAACACCAAAGATGCTAGATAAAAAAATAAATTTCTCCCTTAATCAAGGAAGTCTCCACTAATCAAATTTTGGGTGAGTCACTCCATTTATTAATATCTTGAATTAAGGCAATAAACTCTTGGAATTTGTGATCAAGACTTTTTGGGATTTTTTTCTAAATATTTTGGATCAATTATATTGTTAAATTCCATCGTCCAAAATATTTAGAAATATAAGAATGCTGACCAAAGCTTTGGAATTGTCATCTAAAGAACTTTAATCCCTAAACTTGGTAGATGTGCAAATCAGCATCTCTTCTCCTAGACTACCAGACTGGAGAATAATAGGGGAATAAAAAGATAATTCTATTCAATATTTATGGACCTATTCAATATTAATGGACCTTTCCTGAAGTAACTCATTAATCTATGGCCATCATAATGGAGCCATGTGGACTACCTTCTACATGGAAACATCCGCAACTCTTCTTTTGATTAATCACCCTGGCATGATGCCACATGTGTGTCATGCCAAAATGATGACAAAATGCCAGGCTAGCTAATCGAAAAATGAGCCATAGCTACCATCAGATAAAAAGCAGTTTTCTAGACTCCGGCCTGATGGACACAGACTATTGATGTTGCTGTTCGGACATTAACATAACTGATTCTTTGGTGTCTGCCAGTGGTTTATTGATTTCTCCTCATTGAAATAAACATGCAAGTTTATTAGGTTATTGGGATTGACACAGAACCATCGTTGCCAGCGAACAATCATTTGGACACAAAATTTAATGTCTCATAGTCACGATCATGAAATGTGGAACTGGTGTTTAAAAATGTCGGAAAATGTATTTTTGATATTTTGTATTAGATTATACTGTATATCCATCCATTCATTTATTTTCCTAAGATTAGGCAATGCATGTGTTGAGTTAATAAAACTATACTAATCTTTTTCTAAGGAAGAAAAAGAATTAAAGCGATTGGTGATATAACGACAAAAATAATGTTACAGGTGCTCTGCAGCCAATCAATAGCAGTTTATAGACTACAGTCTTCATAGTTCTGTCATAGTGGTTGTCTTATCTGATGGGATAATGAAAGTTGCAGCCGATAAGTGGCTGCTAATTGGCTCTAGCACTCAAGTAACATTGCATATGCCATGAACCCGGGGTGGAGGTGGCTCAGAGCTGAGAAGCAAAGCTTTTTTCTTACCCTATGCAGCACGTTGGGAATATTGAAAAGGGGTTGTCCAATAGTAGAGAACACATTTAAAATACTGCATCAAATTTTGGGAACCTGCAGCTACTAAGGCTTTTGAAACAGATTTTTAAATTATAGTAAATTTGTTATACAGTTGTAATAGCAAAAGGCTAATTCTTAATCCCAAGATATGAAGTAATAGGGACAAATGAAGAAAACAAATTTGGCGCTTCAAGTATTAAGCTTGATTTTAGGCATATTCAGTCCTCTGAATCAGAATATGTAATTGATTTTTTATTTGTGATAGCTTTACTTTTTGAGATAATGCACTATTGCTAACACATAAATTTGGGATGTTTTCCTCAACAGAGGTATTTATAAAATCAAAATGACATACTATCGCAATATAGAAAACAATTTACTGCCTTTCTTCTTGGAGTAAATTGATTTTGTCTATTACAACAATGTTCAAGGCTTACTGATGAAAATGGCATATTACAAAATCAACCACGCGAATGGCGGCTGTACATACATAGACTGTTCTAAGTGGATCCTTTCCGTGTGCTTTTAAACATTGGATACAAATATGGATCAATCCAAATAACTTGGTCAAGTAAGATGACTAAAGAAAAAAACACAATTGTTCTGGTCCTACAGAAAATATACCACAATCATCAGTGGCCAATGTGTGTGGATCTAAAGATGCCCCTATGACAGCAGAGTGGATACATTAAGTATCCCTGTTTTATCTGTCATAAAAATGTTAATCACCACGTTTGTCAACCTTAAAAAATAAAAAAATAATTGCATCTACTGGGTCTTCACTAGAGTCTCTGATTGTGAGAATAAGCTGGGCTGCTGGTAGACACTAGATGCCACTCCAGGGCAGTCCCCGGGACTATAGCAGGTGACTGGACCGTCAGAGGTGCAGGTACGAGGTACAGGTGGGTGAGACAGAGGCATAGTCAAATGGTTTAGAGTCGGGCCTGGGTACAAAGGGGAGATCAGGAATGGTTCTGTAGACAATGAGAATATGATGAAAAGCTTAAACTTTGTGCTAGCAGGCTAAGGACTACGCTCGGGTAAGGAGTGGTGTCATAAGTTGCCTAAAATAGACCTTGCTCACCGATAGCTTAGGAAACCTAATCTCTGCAGGACAAAGCAGGGTTATGTTTCAGCAGAGACGAGTGAAGTCCTCTAAGGCCAAATGGAAGCCATATGCTGAAGAAAAAGTGTCAGAGAAGTGCTGCAACAGGCAACTCAGCCAGGGAGAATCCACACAGTGATCATGGTGAATGGGCTGAGGAGATGAGTGATTTGCTGATGTGACAGTAATTTCTCTTTTAGCCAGAAAAAAAAAATAGACAAATGACCAGCAGGAGTGAAGAGAGCAAAAAAACCCAATGCAGGACAAGATACTAAAAACAGTAACCAGAAATATCAAACTGGTTCATGCAGACAGAGAGCAAAAGGTTCTCTGCAGCTAATGGAATATTGCAACCCCAGAAGCTACACACAGCCAGACAGAGAACTTGACAACCAATAACAGACAAGGACAGAAGATACAAAGATTCAGAGTGGGAATCATACAAGAATCTGGAGACCCAGGCACTGCAGACCAGAAGGTAAAGCGGGCTTTACACGCTACGATATATCAAACGATATGTCGTCGGGGTCACGTCGTTAGTGGCGCACATCCGGCCTCGTTTGACGTATCGTAGCGTGTAACACAAATGAGCGACTGTGAACGAATACTCACCTTATTGTTGCTTGTTGACAGGTCGCTCATTTTCAAAAAAATTGAACGTCCTTCTGTGCTCCGGTTGTTCATCGTTCCCGAGGCAGCACACGCCGCTCCGTGTGACACCCCAGGAGCGATGAACTGCAGCTTACCTTCAGCCGCCAGCAATGCGGAAGTAAGGAGGTGGGCGGGATGTTTACTTTCCACTCATCTCCGCCCCTCCGCTTCTATTGGCCGGCCGCTGTGTAACGTCGCTGTGACGCCGAACGTCCCTCCCCGTTCAGGAAGTGGATGTTCTCTGCCCACAGCGAGGTCATTTGGAAGGTAAATCTGTGTGACGGGAGTTTACAACTTTGTGCGACACGGGCAAGAAATAGGGGCGGGTGCGATCACAAATGCGAGCGCATGACATATCGACACGTGTTAAGCAGGCTTAAGGCAGACAAATCTGTCAGATGGCAGCAAGCATCCTGCAGTCCACAGCCAGGTTGTAAAATGGGACTCAAACACAGAGCACAGATACACTTTCAGACAAAAAACAAGGGCTATGAATGTGTCAGCGAGGTCCATGGTCTGACTTTACTGTTATAGTTGGAGTGAGTGTGTGGACCCACTACCCCACAGGACTCAATTTACCCACTGCAGAGAGGCATAGCTAAGTGACTATCTGATCTTCATTAGAGCCTCTAGTGGTGAGAGTAGGCTTCATTAATCACCAGGTACAACTCCTGGACAGTCCCTGGGCCTTCAACAGCTAATCGGAGGGTCATTGAGCAGTAAACTTATGGCAGAACCCAGAAATAAGGGATAACAGCATAGGTACAGGACACAGACAAAAAACGACTAACCAGGAGCAGTCAGGACTGAACGGGAGGCAAACCAGGGTGAAATCAGGGGGGACAAAGCATAGAAAAAATGGAAACTTAAATGGACTGGTCAGACAGACAGATGGACTAACATATATCACAGACAGAATTTCCAAGCAACACAACCTCAACTATGAGGTCAGAAACCAGAATGGAGGCAAGTGCCGCAACAGGTAACTCAGTCAAATGACCTGATACAGGTAAAATCATTGACCAGGGTAAATGGGGCGGGACTGAGGAGGTATGCGGGTTGCCACCGTAGCAAATTTTTAAACAAATGGAAAAATACAGGTCTTCCTATATGGCGACATATGAAAATATATTTTTTTCTTTCAAAATTGCAGAATACTTTTTCAGCACTGGAATAAAAAAAAATATATTAAAGTTTGGTATCTCTGCATATGTACCAACCTGGATAATCATTTCACCTGGTAATTTTTAATGCACAATGAAAAAGGAACAATAAAAGCAATTCTTATATTTCCAATGTATTGAAAGGAAGAGTTTATGATGACATTCAAAACAACAACCCATCCCCCACAGCCACATAAAAAAACACGGAAAATTTTTATGTTATATAAAGGTTTGAAGAGTTGTTCAGGCAAAATAAAATTTTTAACAGGGAATGGAATATGTGAAAAATAATAAGCTAAATGATTCTCACCTATCAACACCCACATGGATCCATCGCAGTCAGCACGGTTGTCTATGCAAAGACAGGAAGCTAAGTGATGCCACTGTTCCACCTGCTGCTAGACCATTGTGATATGTGATTGACTGTAGCGGTGAGGTGACTTTAAGCAGCTTGATATCATAACACATCTGA
Organism: Anomaloglossus baeobatrachus; assembly: GCF_048569485.1. Classification (NCBI taxonomy): domain Eukaryota; kingdom Metazoa; phylum Chordata; class Amphibia; order Anura; family Aromobatidae; genus Anomaloglossus; species Anomaloglossus baeobatrachus. The sequence continues at coordinate 287,203,282 of NC_134356.1, read as the reverse complement.
CATTTGGTCACGATTTTGCTGAATTATAGAGGAATGGGAAAAGCTTTTTTTTTAATTAATATTTACCTTATCTCTCACTTCTCTTGTTCTTCTCTTGGCCACCATCTGGTCCTCCACCCTATCTGACCTCTTCATTCCAATGTTGCAAAAATGCACTTCATCGTCTTGGCCTTTCTTCGATTGTTTCTAGAGCCCCGACTGTACATCACATGTCACAATGTACAGCAATATGTCATGTGCTCAAAAATGTCATGTCCATGTCACATCATGATACCCAAAGTATAGTAATTTCCAGGAGGTACAATGGGAGTGAAGAAGGCTGAAACGAATGACTAATACCGTGAGACAATGGAAAGAAGAGCCCATGTTTAGTGGGCGGCACGGTGGCTCAGTGGTTAGTGTCGCGGGCGGGGAGGACGCCGCTGCTGCGCACTCGCTAACGCTCGGGTCCGGCGCTGCTGCGCTTGCTGCTCGGTGGCTCGAGCAGCGGGCCTGATCCAGGGACTCGAGCGGCGCTCCTCGCCCCTGAGTGAAAAGGGTGGATGGTTTGGGGGATTTAGTCCGTGACGCCACCCACAGGTTGTGGTGAAGATGGGCACCACCGCTGCTGGTGACGGGGATCCCGGGAGCAATGGTGGGGAGAAGCTGGGATGTTGTTTTCCCCCTCCGTGGGTAGGGGTCGGTGGTCCCGGGGCCCGGTGGTGTGATGGGGAGGCAGGGTTGGTGAGGTGCAGGGTTGCAGGGACAACGCGGCGCGGTGCCGGATGGCACGGGTGTACTCACTCAGCAAGAGATGCACAAAGTCCTTGGTAAACCAAACGGCTGGATTGACGGGTCCCACAGCCAGCTGCAGTGTCTCTCCCTGGACAGGTGATGGCGGCTGTCTTTCCCTGCTCCTTTGTGTACTGTTTTGACTACGATGGGTCCCCAACGGTAGTCCGCTTCCCGGTGTATAGATGCCAGAGGAGCCCGTTTGCTCGCAGGCACTGGCCCTTAGGTGTCTAGCCTTAGGCGGTAGCTGTATACCCTCACAGTGTGGACTGTCGCCTTCTAACGGGTCTTTGGCTGTTAGGAAACCCCTGGGGTTCCTGTCACACTCGGATTTGACTGTTGACGGCGACTCCAAGCCTGGTCGGGGTCTGATGGCCCTGCCTGTGTGTGCTGGCTTCACTTCGCTCCCCGGTCGGTACCGGGGCCAACCGCTTGGCTCCGCTCCACCTGGTGTGGACATCAGACCCTGGAGGGAGGCAACAAAGATTTTATGTTTGGCTAATGGTACTGTCTAGTGGGGGTGGGGTGTGTGTGTGTGTTACCTGTGACGACCTGGCTAGTCCAGGGCGCCACATTAGTACTGCAGTCTTGCAGCGCTGGACCCCTGGGTTCAAATATATTTATGTACATTTTTAGACCCTAATTCCCCTCTTTTATCCCTTGGGACAGTTCCAACAACCCCCTTTTTCCTCCCCTCCCCCCTCTTTTATCCTTAAGGTGAGGGAAAAAGGCTAGTCAACGTGGAACGGGGGCGCCCGTAACTTAAGGTGTCCCACCCTCCGTTGTTAGGTAGGGACACTGGTATTATTGAGGGTTAATCAGGTTCCCCCCCCCTCAACCATCCCTCCCCCCTTTCCTTGCACCGTCCCTTTGTAAACTGTATCAACCAATTGAGGGGTTATTTGACCCTGGTTTGCTATTTGTTTGTGTGTTTATGGGGTTATTTTAATAACTATTAATAAAACTTACATTTTAATAAGGGTTTGAGGATTTTTGTGAGTCCTCAAATCCTACCAAGGACAACATCTGCATGGGTTTCCTCCAGGTTCTCCAGTATTCTCCCACACTCCAAAGACATACAGATAGGGAATTTAGATTGTGAACCCCAATGGGGACCGTGTTCCTGATGTATGTAAAGCACTGCGGAATATGTTAGTGCTATATAAAAATAAAGATTTTTTTATTATTATTTATGTTTCGGCTGATGACAGGAATGAAGCAGGTAAGTCTTCATCTTTTTTTTTACTTCATGTAGCTATGCTCAAGTGTCTGGAGAGACATTCAATTTACTTGGCATAACTTTGATGGAAATCAAATTTCCATGTCAAATATGAGCAATTTGCTAAATTTGAGTCTTAGTAGATTTGCTTCTTTATACTTTCGAGGTCTTTTTGAATTCTATTCCACAACAGGTTGGAGATGTTTTAGTGGCATTAGGGTGATCTGTACCATATTAGGTTTTAATGTTATGACTAAATAGGGTACACAAAAGAAAAAAAGATTTAGAATTTTTATTCTAATCAACTTTTATGTTTGCCATTACTTATGAGTTTAAAATACAAAGCTTATATGTCATAACTCTCAGAGAATAGCAGGGACGTTTATAATACACCTGCTGACACTAGCGAGTTTAGATCCTATTCTGGCAGGGGTGTTTCAGAACTGGCAGCTCAACAACAAAACAACATCAAACTGTGAAATAATGAGTTGTAATATGATATAGTACATTTCAATTGAGAATCAGAAACAGAATATAATTGTTAATCTTCACTTCAGTATTTATTGTAAAAATGTTATGGACTTTTGTCAAAATTATCCAAACTGACTGGAAACTAATGAGTGAAATTATGTGAAATTATATTAAACTATATTTCATAGTTTTGTAATTTTGCAATTGAAAGAACAGACAAGTCCATTGAGTTCAACCTATAATTTAACATGTTGATTCTGAGGTACGCAAGAACCCCATGAGGCAGATGTTAAATGTGTCTAAAAATTCCTTTCCTACTCCAAATATGGCAGTCAGAAATATTTTAAAATATTTTTTGGGGTTTGATATTATTCCCAAGATTCTCAGATGATCAAACTATTGTTTATTTTTACAATTAGAGATGAGCGATTACCGTATTTTTAGCTTTATTAGTTGCACCTGATTAAAAGAGTCACCTAAGTTTTAGAGGAGGAAAATTAAAAAGTATGGATTTTGAGCCAAATAGTGCACTAAAACATTTTAATAAAATTATAAAAACATTATTTTAACAGTATAAACTCAACAGCAGTCAACAAACAGCATTGTAAGTATCATAAACCATGTTTGTGAATAACATAAGGGAAAGCTTGTGGGGTGATATGGGGTCTGTGGATGATGCACTGTTATAGAGGATCTGTGGATGACGCATGGTTATGGGGATCTGTGGATGACACACTATTATGGGGGACCTGTGGATGACACTCTTTTATGGGGGACCTGTGGATGGCGCACTGTTATGGGGGATCTGTGGAGGACACTCTTTTATGGGGGACCTGTGAATGACACACTGTTATGGGGGACCTATGGCCGATGCACTGTAATGTGGGATCTGTTTATGATGCTCTGTTATTGGGGATCTGTGGATGATGCACTGCTATGGAGGATCCGTCGATGATGCACTGCTATGGAGATATGTGGATGATGCACTGCTGTGGAGGATCTGCGTACAGAGGCAGAATATGTGTGGATAGATATCTCGACTCTCTGAGATGTCAATCTGCACCTATGCCTCTTCTGCAGCCATTTTTCTGAAGTCCATCGTGTCAGAGGCAGCACAGGCTCTGATAGAGATCTCATTCTGAGATCTTTGGTGCCCACCTCCACAGCCATTTGCCAGCAGATCCATGATACCATCCTCGTGCAACCGTGGTACCCCAGTTATAGGCCCTCAGCAATTCCAGCATCACTCCACTGGTGCCGCTGCTGCAGGAAGCCGGCGATAGCAGCGGCACCAACCTCCTGTGACTCCGCTCCACTGCCACAGCTCTCCTCGGTAAGCTAGATTCATTTTTTAAGATGCACCCCTATTTTCCTCCTCAATTTTTGGGGAAATTAGTGTGTCTTACAAAGCAAAAAATATGGTATATTAGAGTGAAATCAAATTCTACTGGAATATTACAAAAAAAAAAAATCGCCAAAATTACTTTTTTTGCAATTCCCTGTTGCTTGAATTCAGTGAGATGATGACCACTGGCCTACATTTTGCTGAACCATGAAAGGTTAAAAATGTCTGCGGAAAAAACAAGGACTGGCATCACCCATCCGGTTCTTGTCAAATCTTCTTATCACTAGGGATGACCGAATACCTCAAATATTCGGCTACACCCATTATTCAACGAATAGGTCGCCGCTATTCGACTGTTTGCGAATATTCGATGCGCAATGTAAGTCTATGGGAAACCCGAATAGTTGCCGAAGACCAACTATTCGGGCTTCCCATAGACTAACATTGCGCATTGAATATTTACATAGCTGCGACCTATTCGTCGAATATTCGCCAAGCCGAATATTACCAAATATTTGTGATATTCGATCATCCCTACTTATCACAATTGCATGTGCTGTATCTTGGGGTTTCTTGACACTAGGCCAGGACTCCTGCCTCTTATGAACCTCAGGATATTTCTGTGCATGCACGACGAAAGTGAAAGCACACATCACAATGTTGTGACGTCGTAACTTTACACAATTATGCAGAACCGTCCCAGGCCTCATCAGAGCCAGAAGTCCTGCCTAACAAGAAAATGCACAGGGATTCAGCACTCACAGGTGAATAAGTAAGATATATAAAACATTGGAAGAGGCGATGAGGACTAGACATGTGATATGAAGGAGGCCGGAGAGGCAGCAGTGAAGTGAGTTTCTTTTTTCTCTTTCTTTTTTACATCTCACATTTATTTTTATCTGGAAAGATCCCATAGTATAACAGAGGACATTTAATCGCACATGATAAATTCTCGAATCGAGTTTCCTAGGAAAAACTGAAGAACAGGCAAATTCAATTTTTGCCTGATCTACTCATTCCTATTTACAATTCTTTACATTTGCATTTTTGACATTAGTTTAAAATATAAACTCATAAGTACATTGGTTTTCATTAGTTTTAATAAGTTCAGTAAGGTCGTCTTTATTTTTCTAGATGTCCACAATATTGTTTTTGTTTCATCATTAGAATTCGCATAGATAAGACGAAGGCTATTTTCACATCTGCAATTGAGCCTGCTATCTTTTTTTAAATAAAATTATAGACATACTAACAGAAACCTGACGGACCTCATTATAAGCCTAGGGGATCCATCTGGTGCTGATGAATTCTTTCATGTAACACATCTGTCCCTGCCATAAATTCTATTATCCTGTTCCTAATATGGAACAAAAGGATGGAAATCAGAATATAATTGTGAACCCTGCTTAAGAGAAAGTAAGAATAAGTCACTGAAGCAAAAATAAGGGTACGCACAAAGTCATGGATCTATTTGTATTAAAGGTTTTACTTTTATTATATTAATAATCTGTTTGGTACACATATGAATGAACCCTGATGGCTTGTGGATAAAGCCTTTGATTTCCTAGCTAAAACATATATTATTAGCCCAATAGAATCGATGATCAAAAACATCCAAATACCTGTATGAGCAAACTCTACCCTATTTATTGGTTCATGAAAATATAAATAAATCTTAAAAAATTAAAAAAATAATTTAATCTTTTTGCACAAAAATTGTTAATACAAACAATTCTCAGGTGTTTTTGTTTTATTTTCTAACTAAACATTTTTTCTAAACAAATGACCTTAAAACTACAGAAGAAACAAAAAGCGTTAGTTTAAAATACTGATGAAAAATGTCCATATAACTAGAGCTTAAATTAAAAAAAACAAACTCTTATTTACCAGATTTTACCAGTATTTTGGAGTATAACTGATTGAAATGTTGCAAATGTATTTGCATTGGTTACATGCAGCTCCAGAAACTTTCAAAATGTCATCCTACTGTATACCACAAAAGTGGTGCAACCTACATCAGAAATGTACTCCAGTCAATCACTAGAGTATATATCTTGTGGCAGCACACAGCAGCTCCAAAATGTGCCAAATTCATTAACAAGCCAAAGTCTGCTGATGAATTTGGCACCTCTGACTTCAACGCACTCTTTTTCAAGATTGTCATAGAAAAGGATCTGGATCTTAAGGCGGCGTTACACGCAACGATATATCGTGCAATCGCATGAGCTATCGCACCCGCCCCCGTTGTTTGTGCGTCATGGGCAAATTATTGTAGCTCACGGAAGGAATGAAGTTAATTTTCTCCCAGCAATTTCAGTAAAGTGACCGGACAGCATTATAACTCTAATAACCTCCCATCTGCAGATTTATAGCATTTGAGGACATGATAGCTTCCATTTAAGCTAACTTTCAAAAACATGTGAAGAAAAATTGGCAGAAAAGGAAACATATACATTGATGAGTGTCACTCTACATTAATTGCACAACTTATTGCATCATTCTTATATTTTTACATAGCATGTGTGTTTCTTTTCAAATTGAATGGGTTTTTCTTTAAAGAACTAGCATACGCATGTCTCTTTACCTCTGTAGGGCACCACAACCAAAAAGATGATGGAAGATACATTTATTCCAAAATATGCATCTCTCCTGACCTCAATGTATCCTGTCATTGAGATCTATCTGATTAATCCTGCTAGGGCTTTATGCTTATATTAAACATTAAGCTATGCACATAAAGGTACACATGGAAGGTACAGTGAAAGTGTGAATTGCTTCTGTATTTTTACACTTAAAATGGCTACATTTACAGCATATCAAGTAATATTTCTAACAAAAGATGTAATTAACATAAAATAACAAGCAAAGATGTACTTACTACTACACCACTGCGAGTGATAGCTTCGCGGTATGTGAAGTTGCATACCGCCCATGCAAGATAGTATGTAGACATTAAAGGAGTCTCTGAGAAATGGTCAGTAACCCATCCACCTTCTGCAAAAACCGATGTCTCCACTGGCATATTAGACAGGGACATGAAAGATGTTTGATGTCTGATACTTATTTTAAATGTGGCCTTATAAATAGGTTCATCAAAGCATGGAAATGCTTTTCTGGCATGGATTGGAGAGAATTGGGTAACTCCAAGTGACCTAAAAAGATAAAAATGCAGATGTAATAATAAATAATATATCCATATGGTTTTTGTAAATTAACATAAACAGTTAGTATTTTGAATATACGCCAGAAATTAAAGGTATTCTCTGGTGAAATCAAGTTATCATCTATCCACTGGATGCATAACTTATTGATTGGTGGGAATCCAATCACTGGGCTCTGCACCAATCTGCAGAAATTAACATTTGTATCCATGACTGTTATGCCCTTTAAAATTAAAAGGACTGCTCACACCCAATCATCGCTCCATTCATTTAGCAAAAAGTTCAGCATCTCCATTTGGAATGAATGGAGTGTTGGTTGGGCATGCATACTCTCACTCCATTCTAACGGGGATAAAACGTCACTGTTCTGTTTTTTTATGTAGATTCAAATGGTCCAACCTTAATCAATTAGTTATCCCCTTTCTGATCGATAGGTGATATCTTGTTTTCATCAGAGAATCCCGTTAAAGAGTAAATAAACTTTAGGAAATTCTTTTTAGGGCACAGTAACATGGCCATATAACTAGGCTGAAAATCACATCGCAATACTCTGATTGGCCACCGGCTCTCCTGACCCGAGCGTGACAGCTGCATAAAAATATGTGCTGACACACTAGGATCGGGAGGGCTGCCGGCCAGTCCAAGCATTGCAATACGATAGTAAAGTTATATGGCCTTGTGACTGTGCCCTATTTCTGAGCAGATTGGTGGGAGCATTCATCCATACACTGCTCTATACAAGTTCTCAGGCAAACCTCCTAACTCCTGTCTTCTGAGCTGCGAACTACTAAGTGGTCTTTTGATCAATCAGTGAAGATTTTAGGACCTGGAACCCCAACTATCCCCTCAGAATTAAAAACCTTAAAAGTTAGAAAAAATGTGCCAAAAGATTTTTTTAATCTTTAATATTTAAAGAATTTGCTTGTTTGTTAGACAAATAGTTTCTCTGTTGCTTTTCCAATACCCATGCAACTGAATAGGTTCTGGATGCAATACCACAAACTCCATGGACTAAAGTGATACTGGTTATAGAAAAAAATACATAATTTTTTTTTATAATTTCAAACAACCAACTTATTATTTTTGAATAGCTAAATACTACTTAAAGAAAGAGTAGTAGAGATAAGCAAATATATTTAGATAAAATTTGATTCTATTCGAATTTTAAAGAATTTACACTTGCCAAAATTTGGATTTGTTTGTAAGGCTAGTTTCACACTTGCGTTGAATGGCATCCATTGCATTGCGTTGTGTGACGGATGCAACGGATGCGTTGCATATAATGGCACAACGGATGCAACGGATCGAACAAAACAACGGAAAGCTTTTTTTTTTTTTTTTCTTCTTTACAGTTTTACCGGCAGCAGACTATTGTGAACGATCAGCTGATCACTGGGTGGCCGGGCGCTCAGCTGATCGTTCTCAATAGCCGGCGACCGGGCGCTCAGCTGAGCGCTCTCATATTCCGCCGGCCGGGCGCTCAGCTGAACGTTCGGCCACCAAAAAATAAAATAAAGTTTCTGTGATTTAAAAAAAAATAAAAAAAAAAATGCGCAGTGAAAAATAAAGGTTCCCGCCGCTCTAATAAACGTTACATGCTGATGCAGCGTCAAAATAACGATGCTGCGTCGTCCAGAGGATGAGACGCTGACACTTGCGTTACAGTGCGTCATCCATACAAGTCTATGGAGAATAGCGCAGTGCGTTAATGGACTGCACTATTCTCCATAGTGATGGACTGCGCTGAACGCAAGTGTGAAAGTACCCTAACTCGCTTCTTCATTTAGTCATCTCACTGCTCCCCTCTCTGACCTTTCCATTCCAAACCATCATCTACCTGGGCATTGCCACATCTTATCAGCACTGCTCATGCTGAAGTGCCCGCTCACAAGCTTCTGCACAACGCTCCACGGCATTAGAAGGGATTTCAGTTTGTGCAGTGCTGATAAGAAGATGTGGGGACTACTGGACAGGTAATAGAAGGAAGTGGAGCAACCAATCAGGTAGGTTGTGAGGTGAGTAAAAGTATTTCTTTAGATTTTTTTACATCTTGTTTCTTATGTTCTTGCATCTGGAAAGACCCCAAAATCTAATAAGTTACATTAACTTTGCAGAGAATTACTTTTCTGCAATTCAAATTTCCCAAGAAAATCTGCACAAACAGCCAAATTCCAAGTTTGCCTGATTCGCTCGTATTTAGAGACTAGTATATTAACCCTTTCACCCCCGGGCAATTGTCCGTTTTTCGTTTTCATTTTTTATTTTTCCATCAATATTACCATATAAGGGCTTACTTTTTGGGGGACAAGTTTTACTTTTGAATGACACCATGAGTTTTACCTTATAGTGTAATGGAAAACATGAAAAAAATCCAAGTGAGGTTAAACTGCACAAAAAGTGCAACTGTACAATGGTTTTGCTTTGTTTTTTTCACTGTGTTCACTATATGGTAAAACTGATGTGTCGCTATGATGCCTACAGTCGGTACGAGTCGAAAGATACCATATGATGCCTACGGTCGGTACGAGTCCAAAGATACCAAACATGTATACTTTTATTACTTTTATCTAAAAGATTAAAAAAAAAATCATGTTTGTCCTAAAAAAGAGAAGCACTTTTGATGGCATTTTCTGAGACCCATAGTGTTCTCATTTTTAGGGATCTGTGGCTCAGAGAGAGCTTATTTTTTTGTGTCTTGAGCTGAAATTTTAAATTATTCAATTTTTGTGCGAATGCTACATCTTGATCACTTGTTATTGCATTTATAAAAAAAAAATTCACAACCAAAAAACATAATTTTGCTGTTTGGATTTTTTTCTCACCACGCTGTGTAGTAATCAGTTTAATTGATTTTATATTTTGACAGGTTGGGCATTTCTGAATGCGGTGATATTAAATATGTGTATATTTTTTTATTTTTTTTTAAGTGTTTTATTTTCAAGCAGCAAATGGGGGGTGATTTGATCTTTAAGGATTTTTTATCTTTTCATATGTTTTAAAACTTTTTTCATTTTTTATTAATTTTACCAGTCCACTTTATGGATCCACAGTCTTATTGCTTGCGTATTTCTGTTGATCTGAGCTCCATAGCGTTGATCATCAAAAATGAACTTCCTTTAAGAGGAAATATAGAAAGTACATCATGGTCTCTCAGGGGTCATCACATGGAGGGCTTCCAGTGGCGACGGATAATGGCACGATGACCGCCGCAGCCATTTAAATTGAGCTTTCACATTTTGACAGCGCGATCTAAATGGCAAGTAGATGTGGGTGGATCGTGGATCCACCTGGGCCTGTTAGCCCCAAATGTCTGCTGTTCAAATCAGCAGGGATTACCACTGGCTCATCGTAGCAGTCGGCGGTGATTACCGTGACACGACCTTTGACGTACCACTGCATCATGGGTTGTGAAGGAGTTAACAACTGACTAAAACAATTTTGCATCATACCACTCTCCTAAACTAACGTCTCAAGAGATCTTACAAAATGATTCATTTTTTTTACAAAATGATTCTCTCATACATCATCTTACAATAATTTTCTTCTTACAAAAGGATCTATCTTCATTCATTTGCAAATATAAGCAAAACCATAATGTGTAGCTACTGAAATTGAATTATTATTAGAGGCTAAATATAACGATTCACATTGGAAATAAAGAAAAACTACAGCACAGCAAAAAATAAATATCAAGGTCATGTATCTGTATTCAGAGTTTCTTGTGGTATGTCGCTCTAATGAATCTGAAACCATGTTCAGTTATCCCAGAAATGTCATAACATATGTTCTCAGAAAGACCCCTAAATTACTTTTATCTTTAACACAACACAACTATAAGTCTACTGTCATAAACACTATGGTAAACATTTACTAGACTGACTTTATTCATATGTAGTTATCACTTTTTAGTATAAATATTTATCATTTTGTTTGATGAAGAATATCTCAGGTTAGGTAATGGCGTTGACACACATCGCAGCACAGAGACAGTTGAGACATGATAGGCTGCCACAACTTTCCTCATTTTTTCCATTTTACAACTACTATGATGTGTTTTTTATCTTTTTTGGATCCCATGGAAAACCCGTAAGGTTATACAGTGCTTCTTAGGACTGCTAGAGGTTATTGACAGGTTACACCTTCAGACCATGGGATGAAGAGAGCTTTCAATAACTTGCAGAAGCTCTGGGCTCTGGAAAGAGTTGGCCAGAGGGACGCAAGATAAGTCTGATGTCTGACCATGATCCTTAACTAGATCTTTAAATTATATTTCCATTTTATGCCAGAGTGTTTCAGAGGATTATTGTGCAGCCTGGCTGGAATTTATGCTGCCCAAGGTTTGGGAAGCGTAAGTCACCTGGCAGATTCACTTTGAAAATGTCTTGCTGTGCACATGTTCAGTCTTTTGAGCTTCTTTTAACTGATTTAGGCCTGCGCCACACATCCGTGCCTCCGGCACGTGTTTGTCATTTTTTACACGTACCGGCGGCACGGAGACATGTACAGCAATGCTACCCTATGGTAGCAGGCACACACACGTAAAACCACACGGAACGTGTGTCCGTGTGCGTTTGTACGTGTGTGCGATTTTCAAAGCGCTGACATGTCAGTGTTTTCTCCGGCAGCACGGGTGTTACACGGCCCGCACCCGTACCACACGGGTGTAGTGTGGATGCGGTCCCGTGTGACACGCGCCGGAGAAAACACACATGTCAGGGAAAAAAATAAAAAACATTAACTCACCTTCTCCAGCCCTCCTGTCTCTGCCGCTGCTGCCTCTTGCTGCCGACCGCCGCACATTATTCTCATTGAATATTCACTTCACTGCCTGGCAGCAGCAGCAGCGGGGAGACGGGAGGGCTGGAGACCGAGGATCAGCACCACGGACAGCAGCGCGGACATCAGGAAGGACCAGGTGAGTATAATAATTACCGGTTCTACGTGTGCTATCGCGGATAGCACACGTAGAACACACGTGTCATGCACGTACCAGAGACACGTACTTACCTGCACGCAACACGCAGGGGAAATACGTGTCTCTCGGCACGTGCGTGAAATTCACGTGAGTGTGGCAGAGGCCTTAAGTTTCCAAAGAAATGAAGCAGATACAATAAGTGACCTAACCATTCCACAGGCAGCTTCCACTTTGAAGCTGCTTATTATCTTATACAAAACAAGAAAAAAAAATGTCAGCCAAAATGTTGCAAAAATTGCTCAGGAAACAACTGAAAAGATACTTGAAAAGACAAGACAGACGACACAAGTATGTTCAGAATCATCTTCTTCCTGAAAAACTCAGCGAATTGATCTAAAGGATAAAAAACAGAAATAATTCCTACATATAAAATCAGTTCTGAATTAGGGGTTAATAATTATTTATTTCTATCCTTATTCTAGTAAAAAACTTGTGATAATGATAAACAAGACGGCACATAAATACACATAAACAACAGTGCATAAACCTTAGAAAAATTATTCCTCTAAAAGGTTGTGGAGCCCCGGCCAGCGGCTGCCACATTCAGATAGAAAAAATTGTTTTAGGATTAAAAGCGATTATAGTGAAGAAGGGTTTGGACGTTTTTTTTCACTAGATGAAGAAATTAAAAGATAAAAAATAAAAAATAAAAATAAAAATGTCCAATGAGTATTTTTCCAGTGATACGGTCCATTAAGGTTAGAACAGTATTTTTGGAGTTTTTAAAACTTCACAAGAAGAGCTAAAACGCCTCCACATTTTGCAGATATTAATAAAAGCCACACGCTCCAGATAAAACCAAGCTCCCCTTGGTATGTTTAAACTTCCCGCACTCCTAGCGCTGAACCACAGCAGTAATGCAGGAATGCAACAGTACACCGGGACACCCGTGACGGGTACCCAGTGCAGGTTATCTGATAAACAATACCGATCAGGAGATCCCAAGACAGTGCAGTTTCTTTTTTATTTTTTATCTTTTCATTTCTTCATCTGGGAAAAAAAACATCTAAACCCTTCTTCAATATAATCGCTTTTAATCCTGAAACAATTTTTTCTATCTCAATGTGTCAGCCGCCGGCCGGGGCTCCACAACCTTTTAGAGGAATAATTTTTCTAAAGTTTATGCACTGTTGTTTATGTGTATTTATGTGCCGTCTTGTTTATCATTATCACAAGTTTTTTACTAGAATAAGGATAGAAATAAATAATTATTAACCCTTAATTCAGTGCTGATTTTATATGTAGGAATTATTTCTAAGTTTTTTAGTCTGACCCTAGGCAAATTTGGGGGTTTTGCCTGAAAATCTAGCTGCAGAATTATAGGAACATTGGGTTTGAGCGCTAACCATTATCCTTTGGATATTTAATTTTTTAATCTAAAGGATGTCACACACCTTAAAATTAGTTTCACCATGGATATGTTAAAATTGCGTATATATATTATGTATTATAAGTGGGCGTCTTATGGAGCTGTATTATTATGTAAGTATTAATTATGCTTGCTTATATAATGCAAACGTATTCTTCAGGGCTTTACCGACATGGTCGTCACTGTCCCCATGGGACCTCACAATCTAAACTCCTTCAAGTATCTGTATGAGAGTAAGGGGTGCTTCACACACAGCGAGCTCACTGCCGAGATCGCTGCTGAGTCACGCTTTTTGTGACGCAGCAGTGACCTCATTAGCGATCTCGCTGTGTGTGACACTGAGCAGCGATCTGGCCCCTGCTGCGAGATCGCTACTCGTTACACACAGCCCTGGTTCGTTTTCTTCAAAGGCGCTCTCCCACTGTGACACACAGATCGCTGTGTGTGACAGCGAGAGAGCGACAAATGAAGCGAGCAGGGAGCAGGAGCCGGCGTCTGACAGCTGAGGTAAGCTTGTAACCAAGATAAACATCGGGTAACCAAGGTGGTTACCCAATATTTACCTTAGTTACCAGCCTCTGCAGCTCTCACGCTGCCTGTGCTGCCGGCTCTGGCTCTCTGCACATGTAGCTGCTGTACACATCGGGTTAATTAACCCGATGTGTACAGCAGCTAGGAGAGCAAGGAGCCAGCGCTCAGTGTGCGCGGCTCCCTGCTCCCTGCACACACAGCTAAGCGGTGTGCGCTGGTAACTAATGTAAACATCGGGTAACCATACCCGATGTTTACCTTAGTTACCAGTCTCCGCAGCTTCCAGACGGCGGCTCCGTGCAAGCGCAGCGTCGCTTGCACGTCGCTGCTGGCTGGGGGCTGTTCACTGGTTGCTGGTGAGATCTGCCTGTTTGACAGCTCACCAGCGACCATGTAGCGATGCAGCAGCGATCCTGACCAGGTCAGATCGCTGGTCGGATCGCTGCTGCATCGCTAAGTGTGAAGGTACCCTAAGTATTGTACCCAGAGGAAACCATTACAACTAACCACTGAGCTACTGTGCTGTCTGTATCGTTATATATGCAACCAGAAACACCAGCATTCATAAAGAAAATTAATATGGAGGTGCATTTTTGCAAAGTGGAGTTTTGGCTAATTACTTTACAAATCAAATAAGAAGCATAGCGAGGAAAGAGAGTTATCTTTCACTAAGCTTTAAACTAGGATATGGGACAAGGGAGGGTAGTAGAGTAAATAGAGGGATTGATAGAGAATACAGAGACAGTAAAGCCTGCTTTACACGAGTCAATCCATCGTGCGATTTATTTGGCAAAGTCTTTTTTTTTTTTTTGTATCGCTGATAGGTATTTGTCCATGTGTCACACGTTGAGTGTTGTCAAACGACCTCAAAGCGCTCATCGATATATTGATTGGCCATGGCGGACGTCCAAAAGGCTTCACACATGTTTTCCTTTGGTCAATCTGTCTTTTGCATGGGCGTAATTAGGCAAACTATACAGCCCTCCGTGACGTTGTCTGGATTGTTGCACGCCCTGAATTCTTCTGACCTGCTCAATCCAGTTCTGCTAATGTGGTTGATTGGTTACATACCATATATATAGTTTCGCTTCAGCGCCGTCTTTTATTACAGTAATAACCTATCACAACGCATCTGCTACAACCAATCCGATTAGATTAGGCGTGATTATTTAAAACCACAAATACGCCCTGAACGTTTACTGACGTCACAAACAACTACGAGGATGGCCGATTACACGGTGTCACACTTTGCAATGTGTCGTTCATTAAGACTAAACTGACCGATTTTATGGAATTAAACGATGAGTACACGATGGCCGAATTTCAAACGATTAGGCATCGGTTGAACTCGCAAGGAGCTGTCACATGAGGAGATGCCGTTACGAATGACGGAAGTGCGTCACAAAATCCGTGACCCCAACGATGCATCGCACAATAGATCGACTCGTGTAAAGCAGCCTTTAGACAGTATGGGTCAATGAGGATTTAGAGGGGCTGGGACATGGAAGGAATATAGGGAGGTGAGTAGGAGTACTAAATATTCAAATAGTATTAAATGTCTGCTGGCAAGTGCGAGAAGTATTGCAAACATAATGAATACATTGGAGACTCTCATGTCAACCATGGATTATGATTAGTGATGAGCGAATAATGAAATATTTGGGTTTGGACTATGTGTACCTAATAGCGAGTACTATTCTAGTGCTTGTCACAAATATCAAACCTATTGCAAATCAATTTGGAACCTACATATTATTCTGGGAAATCTTCAATAACAATGCTCTGGTTTCCCATTGACCTGCATTCGGTTCATTATTAGGTTCATGCAGCCGCCCAGTATTGTCACATCCATTAGATGACAATCCCAGTACTTGCGCACCATGAGCCCAGCGTTCCGACGCAAGTGTATTGTTACACGGACCTTACCCGTCCACTCAACTTGACCGTCATTAATATTATAGATTGCTTTGCCTCTATCCAATTGACATAATATTGGTGATCCAGGGCAATGCGATCTTTTTAGTGGTCTAACATTCTACTTTAGTTGTGATCTCGCATTTCTTCTCTCTAATAAGTGTTTTTTGTCATCATATGTACTTATATACATATGTATATATATATATATATATATATATATATATATATACACACACTGTATATATATATGTATGTATACAACATATATCTATCTATATATCTGTATATATATATATATATATAAATATATATATATATATATATATATATACACATTATTTCTCGTGCATTATACTTGTTTGAGAATTAATCCAAATATTGTAATTACAGTTATGAATGCGCATTATTCTGTTCTAATGTAGCAGTGGAGCATTTTAGTATGTTGTAAATTCTCTCATAACTAGTGCATCAAATTAGCAGATCAGCAGATCAAGTCTTTATTTTCAATCATGTGTTCAACTTGTTTCTTGTATATTAGAATAATATTTGGCGATATCGTGAAGTGTGCTCCAAAAGGTTTGCTGTATTCTTATGTTTCTTTTTCCATATATTTGTGTAGATCATATTTTCCTTTGTTTTTGCTTACAACTTAAGTGGTGTTTTTTTTCTGTGTGGATTCAGGTTTACTTAAATCCACCGGGTTGTGGGCGAGTGGTCGACTTACCCAATGAATGTGTTTAAAATGGGTGATGTTTCATGTGACCGTAGATATGAGTAAGGATCATTTGCGATCCCAAATGCATCATCTGCTCTGTTTTTAAATATCTGTCCTATGACATTTTCTCTGGATTTTGACATAAACCGTTTTTCATTTTTTTTTGGGGGGGTTGTTGGATGTTTTTCTCCACATCCTCTTGGACTATGCCCCTCCAGTGACCTGCTGACTTTTCCTTTCGTTCATCGATTTAAAGTGGCGGATAAGTACTTTTTATTTCTTCCTCTATTATGACTCTGGTTCATATTTATGCTCCCAATTTTGGATGCTATAGTTTTACATGAATTATTGGATGGTGAGTTAACATTTTCTAAACTTGATATGGAATACCGTATTCATGTTTTATAAGATGCACCAGATATAAGATGCACCTCAAATTTAGAGATAAAAAGAGGTAAAAAAAATTGGGTCCGTCATACTCCGGTGTTGTCTTACCAAAGGGGGGCGGCAGTGGCTGTGGAGCGGGGACACAGGAGGCAGAGGCTGTGCTGGCAGCGGCGGCCAGTGAGTGGTGGCAGTGGCGGGTCAGTGGTGGCGGCGGTGGGTCAGTGGTGGCAGCTGCGGTGGCGGATCAGTGTTGGCAATGATGGTGGTGGGTCAGTGGTGGCAGTGGTGGGTCAGTGGTGGCAGCGGCAGTGGCGGGTCAGTGGTGGCAGCGGGGGTGGCGGGTCAGTGATGGCAGTGACGAGTCAGTGATGGGTCAGTGATGGGTCAGTGATGGCAGCGGTGAGTCAGTGGTGGCAGCGGAAGCTGCGTTGGTTCTGTGGTGGAGCAGACTGGTGCGGTGAGTGTCCCAGTCTGTCCGCGGTCCGGGCTTCAAAGAAATGGTGTCTGGAGCGGCATGTGCACAAATGGAGCTCTTATCCAAGATCTCCATCTGGACACGTGCTGACTCCCGGCACCATCATTTGAAGGCGAGACCGCAGACAGACTAGGACACCTGCTGCACAGCCACCGCAGTTTTCACAGCCACCCTGCCACCTTCCCGGCCGCACAGAGTAGCAGACAGCAGGTTGCACGCTCACCAACCTTTACAGAGAGGCAGCCGGTCGCCGGCACCGACAGGCACCTAGCCGCTGGCAACGTCAGGCACCCGGCCGCCGGCAAGCACTGACAGGCACCCGGCCGCCTGCACACCCCCGGTCTCCCGCACACAGAGCCGCACAGACAGCCCCCCACCAATGGACCTATAAAGCTATATTTTAAGACGCACCCATCATTTTCCTCCTACATTTTTGGGAGGAAAAGTGCATCTTATAATCCGAAAAATACGGTATGCATTTTGCCAATGTGGACCCTTCCATGTTTTTATATTTACCTTTATTTACTGATGAATGCATGATCAAGGTCACAAAACCTTTTTCTTCCAATTCGACACTACAGAAAGTGTATCGCTGACTTTATGGGACTATATGCAAGACTTAGAAAAATTTAGGTTTCAGAGGCTAAAAGCTTGTTACGATGCCAACACATTATGGCAGTACATAGACAAAAAAATGATTTCTCATGGTTTAAAAATCAAAAAGAATCCTACCACCACTTTAATGATGAATTCTCTAATCAATGGTATCAAATCTTATCAGATTTTTCAACTAGACTCATGGAATTAATCATTAAATTTAAACATGTTAGATACTTGACCAGAATTGATGGTAGTTTGAAACCAGAGCTTTCTATGAACGTCCAAGCCGAGTTACATTTTACACTCGAGTACTATGGCTTTTAAAAATGACAACATAGTGTTTTAGCAGGACAATGAGTCAAAGCACACATCGAGATTCGTGAGTAAAGGGTTAAATGACTATAAAGTAGAGATTCTGGATTGGCCCCCACAGTACCCAGACCTCAACCCAGTTAATCTCTTGTGAATAGCATTGAATAAAAATCAGATTTTGACACAGACATGCTTGAATCTATTCGAAAGGGTGCCCAGAAGGATTCAGGCAGTGTTGAAAGCAAAAGATGGATTTACAAAATACCCACATAGTAATAAAAAATAAAATTTTTTTGGATCAAAACAATAACAATGCAGTAGTATGACAAGAATCTGTATAACTAATCATATGCCAAATAGTTGCAAATCAAATTTATGTATGAAATATCCAAGATGATTGCCTATAAAATGAAGGTAGTCTCACGCTCAAAGCTGTACTTGATGAGATATCGGCCTGAAATTCAAAAGGTGCTACTGTTTTGCTTGTCACTGTATAAGAATGTGCAGTCATTACAAAAGAAAGGCATATGACTTATTCCTTCTAAAAACCATTTGTTCTTTACAGTTAAGCCTGCTTTACACATTGCAATTTCGCATACGATATCGTATGCGATTTGCAACGCCCCCATCATATGTGATGCATGTTCAATTTGTTGAACGTGCCGCACAAATGCCTAACCCCGTCACACGTACTTACTCGTCCATACGACCTCGATGTGGGCGGCAAACGTCCACTTCCTGGAGTGGGAGGGACGTTCGGCATCACATCGACGTCACACGGCAGCCGGCCAATAGAAGCGGAGGGGCGTAGATGAGCGGGACATAAACATCCCGCCCACCTCCTTCCTTCCGCATTGTCGGCGGGAGCCGCGGACGGAGGTAAACTGTCGTTCAATGTTCCCGGGGTGTCACACACTGCGATGTGTGTTGCCTCGGGAATATTGCACAACCACACGTTCAATTCATGAGAAATGAACGACGTGCATGCGATGAACGGATTTTCGTTCAATCGCATTCGCACGTACCTGTCACACACTACAGTGTACCTTACGATGTCGGATGTGCGTCAATTACGACGTGACCCCGCCGACACATCGTAAGATATATTGTAGCGTGTAAAGCGGGCTTTAGAGCAGTCAGACTATGGAATCCCCTACCACAAAAGGTAGTAATAGCAGATACTATAACATTAGAGAAAGGGCTGAAATATTTACTCAGTACACAAAGCATTATGGTTTATAGATAATTATAGACAAAATATGTATAATTAATGAACAATGGTTGAACTTGATGGACCTAGGTTTTTTTTCAATCTATGTAACTATGAAACTATGATATTTTCTACAGTCCCTAAGACAGATTGTATGAGAACTGTGCATTCTACAGTGCCTAAGATAACCAAATTAAGATGGTTGCTGGATGCCGGCTCCGGTACGCATGTAGTACAGTACATTCATTTACAGTGGAAGCGCGACACCATGCCGTTGTGTGCTTCATGCACAACAGCATTTGTCCGCATGGTGTCACGCTTCCACTATAAATAAATGTACTGTACTGCATGCGTGCCAGATTCGACATCCGGCGAAATGCCGGATGTGTGAAACAGGCCTAAGACATCTCCTGGTCCATAGGAAGATATCTTTCAGAATTTGGGAAAAAATCGGCATGATGTAACGCAAAATCAATAAAAAAAAATAAAGTGAAGCAATTGATATACATTTTGTGACTTTTTGTAAACAGAAATAAACAGGCCAAGTTTTTTCAGAAATTAAAGCAAATTACTATGGGGTTTCAAATGAAAATATCCTGTGATAACGTATTATCAACATGCCTTTTTAAAAGAATACATCATTTTCCAAAGTAGGCAACCTTTTCAAAGATTTAATTAACCCGTTCACGACCGGCCGATTTTTCGCTTTTCTTTTTTTTTTTCGATAATCTTCTTCTGAGAGACGTAACTTTTTTATTTTTCAGTCAATATGGTAATTAGAGTTGAGCGCGGTTCGCGGTTCTCCAGTTCGCGGTTCGAGTGATTTTGGGGCTGTTCTAGATCGAACTAGAACTCGAGCTTTTTTCGATAGTTCTAGATACGTTCGAGAACGGTTCTAGCAGCAAAAAGCAGGGCTTTTTACAGCTACAGTGTGCAGGAGCCATCGCTGGCAGCCTGCCAGAAGCTGGTAACCAAGATAAACATCGGGTATCCAACCAAACCGCTTTGGTTAGTAACCCGAAGTTTATCCTAGTTACGTGCAGAAAGCCCACACTTCCCCGCTCAGCTCGCTCCGCCCCCTCCTGCCCGCGGCATGTACACACGTACACTCACACACACACACACACACACTCTGCACACACACTCTGCACACATGGTCCCGCTCGGCTTACCTGCGGTGATGAAGTCCCGACATCCCGACCTCAGCGCTGTCACTGTCCTCCATGGCCGCCGCTTGTCACATCACCTTCTCTCGCTTCCGACCCGAGACTGACTAGCGGTGACGTCACGGGCCTCTCGCGATACTTGGCTGTGAAGGCGGCGGTCAGCGGTCAGGTGCTGTCAGTGTGCTGGAGATCAGCGCAGGTAATGTACCTCGCTGACAGTAGCACTTGTCATGCCCTGCAGTGACCTGGGCTGACCCATTGATGTTAGCTCAGGTCACTGCATTGCTCTCCCAGCCAATGGGGAACATTCTGCTCTTCATTGACTGGGACAGTGTGGATCGTGATGGCAACCCCTTGGATTACACCAGACCTGGATTTGTTTTTCTTTCTAATAAATTGGTTGAAGAGGGAATGTATTGGGGAGTGTTTTTTCAAATAAAAAGGTGTTTGTCGTCTATTTTTTTTATTACTGACTGGGTTGGTGATGTCGGGTATCTGATAGACGCCTGACCTCACCAACCCCAGGGCTTGATGCCAGGTGACATTAGACATCTAGTATTAACCCCATATATTACCCCGTTTGCCACCGCACCAGGGCGCGGGATGAGCTGGGGCGAAGCACCAGGATTGGCACATCTAATGGATGCGCCACTTCTGCGGCGGCTGCGGCCTGCTATTTTTAGGCTGGGGAGAGTCCAATAACCATGAACCTCCATAGTCTGAGAATATCAGACCCCAGCTGTCTGCTTTACCTTGTCTGGTGATCCAATTTTGGGGGGACCCCTACGTGTTGTTTTTTTTTTAATTATTTATTTAATTTAAAATAACAGCGTGGGGTGCCCTCAGTTTTGGATTACCAGCCAAGGTGAGGTTGCCAGCTGTGGTCTGCAGGCTGCAGCCATCTGCTTTACCCTAGCTGGCTACAAAAATAGGGGGAACCCTACGTCATTTTTTTTTTTTCATTTTTTTGGCTAAATACAAAGCTAAGCACCCCTTAGTGCCACATGAAAGGCACCAAAGGGTGCAAAATTACAAAATGCAGGAGAGTGGGACATTATGTGTCTTTCTTCCATTATAATGACAGAAAAGACTGATATGAAGTGCACAAGAACAAGAAAATAACCAGAGCGCTCTACGCTGTGAAAAGCAGTAGAAAATGGCACTGGAGTGAACATGTGACCGCCTCATGTAGGATGAAGCTATGGATCCTGGGTAAATTTATGCATTTACCCTCCTTCAGTTTTTTTGCAGTACACAAAAAAAACGGAAGGCACACGGATGACAAACAGATGACATACGGACCGTCTACAGAATGGAAACGGATGCCACACGGATGCACCCGTGAAAAAAAACGGACTGTTTTTTGCAGACCGCAAAAATGGATCGGTCGTGTTAATGTAGCCTTATTCTGATTTGCCGTTTATAAACAGCAGGCAGAAATAAGTGAATAGCGCCCCCCAGCATCAGAAAATCTCCGGGGTTTCAGGGCTAGCTGAGACCCTGGAGATCATGATTCAGGATGGTTTTTCCGGTCCCCGCTCACGTGATCACAGGTATACACCGTACACCGATTATCACGTTACAGTAAATGACAGCGCCGGTAAAAAATTATTTATCTCCCATCTGGCATGAACAAACATGATAAATCTCCTCCCCGGTCCCCTCCGGTCCCCCGGTGTCGCCAAAGTGCCCCCCCCCGATGCCCTCCCAGAAATCCAAGATGGCCGCGCGCACAGCAGCGCGCCGGCCGCATTCACCCTACTCCTCTGATTTCTGTCGCATGTGCTATGACACATGCGACAGAAAACTCCTTCCCAGGCCCTGCCAGGTCACCCCCTATAACCCCACGGTGTTCCCCGGTGTCCCACGAAACCTGTGCAGCGTTGATCCCCCGCGGCCCTCTCCTTCACAATAGACGCTGCCACATGCACAGAGCGGCTGTCAGCTCAGCTTCCTGTGTTCAGACACAGTGAGTGGTGGTTATGCATCTGTAAGCTAAATGGGCGGCACAGTGGCTCAGTGGTTAGCACTGCAGTCTTGCAGCGCTGAGGTCCTGGGTTCAATTCTCACCAAGGACACCATCTGCAAGGAGTTTGTTTGTTCTCCCCGTGTTTGCGTGGGTTTCCTCCGGGTACTCCGGTTTCCTCCCACACTCCAAAGACATACAGCGCTATGGAATTAATAACGCTATATAAATGAATAAATTAGTATTATTACTGCAATGCCCTGCTCATGAGGTAAGGAACATATTTGATCAGGAGAGCTATACTACATTTCCAAATGGAGGGATTTGCTTTTATAGTTGCCGTGCTGAATGACTACCAAACATGAGAGTCCGTTATACGCCACAAGAAAACACATCTAAATAGCGAGCTCTGTTGTTAAGTATTCATTCAGCTGGATAACTGAACGTAAAGGGGTATTCCATCTCCAAGATCCTATCCCCAATATATAGTAGGTGGAATAGCAATAATATCAGCAAATACCAATATTTGGAAATGTAGAATAGTTCTCCTGATTAGGCATGCCCTTACCTCATGAGCAGAGCATTGCAGCTTTGGTAGCAACCATTACGACATGGACTCTGCTGCTGTGGACCCGGGGAGAGTGAGTGCAGATTCATTGCACCCACACTCCTCACATGAAGGGTCTGCACTTCTTAGGACCAGGATGACGGGTAGGCCCAGGAGGTGGATCCACTGGACTGAGCACCCCACCGAGGGCAAGGTGCCCGGTAGCCGAAGCACTATGGGTACCAGGACAGTCCATTCAGAGGAGTGGGTGTAGAAATCCCTGGGACCACGGAGTCTCTGAAGGTAGTCTGGGTGACGGAGCGCAGGTTTGGAGGCCGAGATGATGTCAGGCAGGGTCCGAAACTAGCGGAACGGGGAGGTCGGTCACCACACGGATCCAGGGATCGGAGACGGTAGGAACTGAGAAGATGGCGGACAGTCCATTCGGGGTTCTGGAACCGTCAGGACCGGTTGGCGAGACAGAAGCGGCTCTACAAGAGAGATAGGTAAGTACGAGATAATCGCACAGGGAGACCTGACTCCTAGCTTAGCAAACACGAAGAACAGGCCCCGCCCACTTGGAAAGGAACCCCCTCTATACTCTGCACCTGAATCTTCAATATCCTGTTGGAGGACGCTGGCCCTTTAAGAGAGGGTCAATGACCGCGCGGGCGCCCTAATGCGCATGCGCGAGGCCAGGGTGCCAGAAGCCAGAGCAGGGAGTGGTACACAGGAGGCAGGAGCGCTCAGCATCGCAGATGGGCGCCGGGACCGGGGACCGGGTTGCCTGGAGGACGAAGGTTAGGGAGCATGAAGGCCTTGGTGCGGGGGACGCGTGGCAAAGGAGCCAGGGAGCATGGCAGGGGAGCCGGGGAGCATGGCAGGGGAGACGGGGAGCGTGACAGCACTCCTAGAAAATGGGGGATACGTTCCCTGAGTGTCTCCCCCCCATATTCTAGACGGTCCAGAGTCGTCGTGGGACCCCTTTATTTTTTTTCTTACAATAAATTGGTGAAAGAGGGAATGTTTTGGGGACTGTTTTTTCAAATAAATTTCTTCTGTCGATTTTTTTTTGTTAGTACTGACAGTTTATGATGTTGGGTATCTAATAGACGTCATGACATCACAAACTGCTGGGCTTGATGTCAGGTGACCTTACAGCTAGTATCAATCCGATTTATTACCCCGTTTGCCACTGCACCAGGGCACGGGATGAGCTGGGGTGAAGCGCCAGGATTGGCGCATATAGTGGATGCGCCACGTCCGGGGTGCCTGCGGCCTGCTATTTTTAGGCTGTGAAGGCCCAATAACTATGGACCTTCCCATTCTGAGAATACCAAACCACAGCTGTCCGCTTTACCTTGGCTGGTGATCCAATTTGGGGGGACCCTACTTTTTTTGTGTAATTATTAATATTTATAAAATAATTATAAAAAAAGAGCCTGAGGGGACCTCCACATTGGATCCCCAACCACGGTAAAGCTGCCAGCTGTGGTTTTCAGGCTACAGCCGTCTGCTTTACCCTAACTGGCTATCAAAAATGGGGGGACCCAACGTCATTTTTTTTTAACTATTTTTTAAATAGAAAAAAATTAATGGACTTCCCTGTATTTTGATTGCCAACCAAGGTAACGGCAGGCAGATGGGGTGGCAACCCATAGCTGTCTGCTTTATCTGCGCTGAGAATCAAAAATACCGCGGAGCGCTACGTCATTTTTTTTTTAACTATTTTTTAAATAGAAAAAAATAATGGGCTTCCCTGTATTTTGATTGCCAACCAAGGTAACGGCAGGCAGATGGGGGTGGCAACCCATAGCTGTCTGCTTTCTCTGCTCTGAGAATCAAAAATACCGCGGAGCGCTACGTCATTTTTTTAAAGATTTATTTTTACAGCACTGTGATGTCCAGCAATCGAAATACAGGGAAGCCCATTTTGTTTTTAGTTATTTAAATAAATAATTTAAAAAAATATATATGGGCTCCTGCTGCATTTTTTGTATTGCTAGCTAAGGGTAATCCAAGCACCTACTGGCTGCTAACCCCCACTGCTTGGTGTTACCTTCACTGGCAATGTAAAATCCATGGAAGCATTTTTTATTTTTTTTGCCAAAAAACTACAAAAAAAGGACGTGAGCTTCGCCATATTTTTGTATGCTAGCCAGGTATAGCAGGCAGGTGCTGGAAGAGTTGGATACAGAGCCAGATGATGGCGCTTCTATGAAAGCACCATTTTCTGGGGCGGCTGCGGACTGCAATTCGCAGCAGAGGCGCCCAGAAACCTCGGGCTAACCTGTGCTGCGGATTCCAATCCCCAGTTGCCTAGTTGTACCCGGCTAGACACAAAAATGGAGCGAAACTCATATCGTTTTTTTTTTTATTATTTCATGAAATAAGTGAAATAATTAAAAAAAACGGGCTTCCCTATATTTTTGGTTCCCAGCCGGGTACAAATAGGCAACTGGGGGTTGTAGGCAGCCCGTGGTTGCCTGCTGTACCTGGCTAGCATACAAAAATATGGCGAAGCCCACGTCATTTTTTTGGTGGGCAAAAAACTTCTGCATACAGTCCTGGATGGAGTATGCTGAGCCTTGTAGTTCTGCAGCTGCTGTCTGTCTGTATGGAGAAGTGCAGACAGCAGCTGCAGAACTACAAGGCTCAGCATTCTCCATCCAGGACTGTATGCAGAAGTTTTTTGCCCACCAAAAAAATGACGTGGGCTTCGCCATATTTTTGTATGCTAGCCAGGTACAGCAGGCAACCACGGGCTGCCTACAACCCCCAGTTGCCTATTTGTACCCGGCTGGGAACCAAAAATATAGGGAAGCCCGTTTTTTTTAATTATTTCACTTATTTCATGAAATAATTAAAAAAAAAACGAAATGAGCTTCGCTCCATTTTTGTGTCTAGCCGGGTACAACTAGGCAGCTGGGGATTGGAATCCGCAACACAGGTTAGCCCGAGGTTTCTGGGCGCCTCTGCTGCGAATTGCAGTCCGCAGCCGCCCCAGAAAATGGCGCTTTCATAGAAGCGCCATCATCTGGCGCTGTATCCAACTCTTCCAACAGCCCTGAAGCCGGGTGGCTTGTTGGGTAATCATGAGTTAATACTGGCTTTGTTTTACTAGCTAGTATTAAGCCAGAGATTCTTAATGTCAGGCACGTTTGACCCAGCCATTAAGAATCTCCAATAAAGGGTTAAAAAAAAGACACCACACAGAGAAAAAATACTTTAATAGAAATAAATACACAGACACATTAGAGACTCCATCTTTATTACCTCCTGTCAGCCCTCCACGATCCATGGTCTTCTGTCTTTCTCGTTCAACAAATGCAGCTCTGCTACATCACTGCTGCATGAGGGAAGACGCTGCTTCCCGTGCAGAAATCAGTCTGTGAAGGGTGCACGAAAAGCAGCGTGCAGCCTTCACGGAGTGAGAGATCAGTGCTGCTGGCTGCTGGCGGTGACAGACGCGTTACCATAGCAACAGGGCTCCGATCATGTGATTCCCGGAGCCGCGGTTAGTGGTGACGTCACCACTAACTGCGTTGCTATGGCAACGGTGATCTCTGTTAATGACCGGCTGTGTCAGCCGGTCCCTAACGGCATGGGGAGTCGACCGTGTGCTACAGCATGTCGCCGGTACACGGCGATACACAAATATGCACCGTGTACCGGAGAGATGCACTCGCAGGTCCTACATGACGCGTCATAGTCATGTGACCAGTCTGTAGCCAATGAGATAATAGCCACATGACTGGTCACATGGTTATTTTGACGTCACGATAGGTCCTGCATCTCTGCTGGCAGTGCCAGTCACCAGGAGGATTCAGCGATCATCGGATGGAATAGCGGCAGGAGACAGAGTGCTGGAGGGATCGCGGGGACCGGTAAGTGTTATGGCAATGTTTATTAACTGTATGTGTACATTTATAATGCATTTTTATGTGTTTGTGATTGCCACCCATTATAGCTTAAAGGTTCGAGTTCAGTTCGTCGAACGTTCGACGAACCGACCTCGAGCCGAACCGCGACCGGTTCGCTCATCTCTAACGGTAATGTGAGGGCTCATTGTTTGCAAAACGAGCAATACTTTTAAATGAAATTATGAGTTTTACCATATAGTGTACTGGAAAACAGCAAAAAAATTCCAAATGCGGAAAAATTGCAAAAGAAAAGTGCGATAGCACTATTGTTTTTGAGATATTGTATTTACTGTGTTCACTATATGGTAAAACTGATGTATGGGTATGATTCCTGAGGTTGCTGCAAGTTCGTAGACACAAAAAATGTATAGGTTTACTTTTACCTAAGAGGTTAAAAAAAAATCAGAAATTTGTCCAAAAAAAGTGGCACACGTTTTGCGCCATTTTCCGTGACCCGTAGCGCTCTCATTTATAGGGATCTATGGCTCAGTGACAGCTTATTTTTTGTGTCTCAAGCTGCTATTTTTAACAGTCTAATGTGTGCACAGATGCTACATTTTGATCACCTGTTATTGCATTTAGCGCAAAATTTGTGGTTACCGACAAACGTAATTTTGGCATTTGGATTTTTTTGTTGCTACGCCATTTACCAATCAGATTAATTGATTTTATATTTTGATAGATCGGGCATTTCTGAACGCGGCGATACCAAATATATGTATATTTTTTATTTTTTAACCCTTTAATTTTCAATGGGGCGATAAGGGGGGGTGATTTGAACTTTTATTTTTTTTTTGTTTTATTTTTAAACTTTTTTTTAACTTTTTTAATTAATTTTACCAGTCCCCCTAGTGGGCTATATGGATCAGCAATCTAATCGCTCTGCCATATCTGCTGGCTGATCACAGCTATACAGCTGTAAACAGCAGATATGCTCATTTTCTGACTCACCCAGCTCTGGGCCGGGTGAAACCGAAAGTAGGTAATGTGAGCTACAGGAGTCATCACATGACCCCGTGCTACCATGACAACCACCGGAAGTCACGTGATCACGTCACGTGACTTCCGGTATCGGCCGGTGAGTAAATGTTTGCCGCTAATGCCATTATAATGGCCCTGTCACATATTGACAGCACCATTTAAGGGGTTAAATGGCACGGGCATATAACGATTCTGCTCGTACCTGTCAGGCACACATCTTGGCTGTAAAAATCAGCTGAGATATGCGCCAATCGCTGCATGCTGCCGGCGGCAGAACGCGGGCAGTAACACTATGACTGCTAGGATGTAATATTACTGGCCGTGGTTATTAAGGGTTAAACCCCTTAACGACCCCGGCTAGTAATATTATGTCCTAGCGGTCATAGTGTTACTGCCTGTGGTATGCAGGAGTCTTATGTAGAACACAATAACAATAATGTAATTGGATGTTATAAACCTCTAACTACTATCTATCTACAGTCATATGAAAAAGTTTGGGCACCCCTATTAATGTTAAACTTTTTTCTTGATAACAATTTTGTTTTTTGCAACAGCTATTTCAGTTTCATATATCTAATAACTGATGGACTCAGTATTATCTCTGGATTGAAATGAGGTTTATTGTACTAACAGAAAATGTGCAATCTGCATTTAAAGTATGGGCACCCTTATCAATTTCTTGATTTGAACACTCCTAACTACTTTTTACTGGCTTACTAAAGCACTAAATTGGTTTTGTAACCTCATTGAGCTTTGAACTTCATAGGCAGGTGTATCCAGTCATGAGAAAAGGTATTTAAGGTGGCCACTTGCAAGTTGTTTTCCTATTTGAATCTCCTATGAAAAGTGGCATCATGGGCTCCTCAAAACAACTCTCAAATGATCTTAAAACAAAGATTATTCAACATAGTTGTTCAGGGGAAGGATACAAAAAGTTGTCTCGGAGATTTAAACTGTCAGTTTCCAATGTGAGGAACATAGTAAGGAAATGGAAGAACACAGGTACAGTTCTTGTTAAGCCCAGAAGTGGCAGGCCAAGAAAAATATCAGAAAGGCAGAGAAGAAGAATGGTGAGAACAGTCAAGGACAATCCACAGACCACCTCCAAAGACCTGCAGCATCATCTTGCTGCAGATGGTGTCAATGTGCATCGGTATGGTATGTATGGTAGAGTGATGCGAAAAAAAGCATGTTTCTAAAAAGCACGCCACAAACAGAGTCGCCTGAGGTATGCAAAACCACATTTGGACAAGCCAGTTACATTTTGGAAGAAGGTCCTATGGACTGATGAAACAAAGATTGAGTTGTTTGGTCATACAAAAAGGCATTATGCATGGAGGCAAAAAACACAGCATTCCAAGAAAAGCACTTGCTACCAACAGTAAAATTTAGTGAAGGTTCCATCATGCTTTGGGGCTGTTTGGCCAATGCCGGCACCGGGAATCTTGTTAAAGTTGAGGGTCGCATGGATTCAACTCAGTATCAGCAGATTCTTGACAATAATGTGCAAGAATCATTGACAAAGTTGAAGTTACGCAGGGGATAGATATTTCAGCAAGACAATGATCCAAAACACCACTCCAAATCTACTCAGGCATTCATGCCGAAGAACAATTACAATGTTCTGGAATGGCCATCCCAGTGCCCAGACCTGAATATCATTGAACATCTGTGGGATGAATTGAAGCGTGCTGTCCATGCTTGGCGACCATCAAACTTAACTGAACTGGAATTGTTTTGTAAACAGGAATGGTCAAATATACCTTCATCTGGGATCCAGGAACTCATTAAAAGCTTCAGAAAGCGACTAGAAACTGTTATTTTTGCAAAAGGAGGATCTACAAAATATGAATATCACTTTTATGTTGAGGTGCCCATACTTTTGCACCGGTCAAATTTTGTTTAAAGACGGATTGCACATTTTCTGTTAGTACAATAAGCCTCATTTCAATCCAGAAATATTACTGAGTCCATTAGTTATTAGATAAATGAAACTGGAATAGCTGTTGCAAATAAATAGCTTTTGTTATAAAGAAAAAAGGTTAACATTAATAGGGGTGCCCAAAATTTTTCATATGACTGTATCTTTCTATGTATCTATCTATCTATCTATGTCATAAATTGGTGATTTACTATCTTTTTGTGTCAATGTTATCAACAAATACATTTATATACTGTACTTCTTGTTAAAAAGTTCCGACCTAAAATTAAGATTTCTATTAAGCAGGTTATTATAAAGTCTGAATTTTTCATAGGTTCACAAGTGAAAATTACCAACTTTCCAAATTTGCTGTATTGTAAGGGTGGAATAAAATTTTATTGATAGGTAGTAACATTTATGTATGACTACATCTTGTAAGTAAAAGAATTAGATACTGTATAAAAAAAAAAAAAATCATTTTTTTTCCATGAGCAAACTAATCTCCAGGTATAGCTTTCACGATGAAATTAAAATGAAGAGATTCTTTAGACAATAAAGTGCTGCTAGCAAATGGCTTGCCATATATATTAATTAGGGATGATCGAATACCTCAA
Source organism: Anomaloglossus baeobatrachus (assembly GCF_048569485.1). Lineage (NCBI taxonomy): Eukaryota > Metazoa > Chordata > Amphibia > Anura > Aromobatidae > Anomaloglossus > Anomaloglossus baeobatrachus. The sequence continues at coordinate 287,172,706 of NC_134356.1, read as the reverse complement.
ATATTCGGCTTCGCTAATACTTGCCAACTAGGTCGCCACTATTCGACTATTCGCGAATATTCGATGCACAATGTAAGTCTATTGGAAACCCGAATAACAACTATTTGGAACTATTTGGGCTTCCCATGGACTTACATTGCTCATTGAATATTCGCATAGCGGTGACCTATTCCTCGGATATTCGCGAAGCTGAATATTTGAGGTATTCAATCATCCCAAATATTAATCACTGGAAAAGCAGCATTAAAATGCCCTCATATGATACAATCTAGAACAAAATAAGTAAACTTTTTCTAGTTTTGAAGTGAATTGAAAACTAATTTTATTTATACTGACGTATTTTACAAAAGTCAATAAATTTTGAAATAATTACACTATCTGATCATATTTGAAATGAAATTCCTTTTCACTAGAAATATAGTTCTGGCAATGCAAACTAATATATTACAGAAAAAAAATTGTTAAATCTCAAAATCTGTTTTTCTCATCTTGTCATTTAGCTCAATGGCTACATTGATATTTGCAACCAGTTATTATTAAGAATCAGATATGAAAATTAATAAGTGCCAAGAACAGTATAAGTGAATTTTCATTTGACAAGTCTAGTCAGGAGACAACTGATATTTATATAGGCACGATACAGCAAGACTTGCAATTTTCTCGCCGGACTTAATGACGGGGCATGTTGGAGTCATATGCTTCCTATTCATTTGAAGCAACACTCCTTTTAATGCATCAGAAGCAGTCTCACAAGTAGAGTGCTTTCCTAGCACCACACCATAAATCTTACCCCATTCAAGAACTGGAATACGTTTATGGTGTTAGGCACACCACAGCTCATCATGAATTTAACAAGCGGTGTCATGTCCTCACCCCGACCCGTCCTGCCCTACTTGCATCCATTTTGACAAGGCTAGGTGAAATTGGCAAGTAAACACAAGTTGCAATATTTATGTAAAACTCAGCGGGACTTTTCAAAATGATTTACACCTGTTTCTGACATACACTGATGAATCAGGGTCATTGGTGCTAATTTCCAGCACTATCCAATTCGTCCTTCTGATTTTTGATTTGAGTAATAATGAAACATGCTTAGAATTAATGATAAAAATAACAATGATGCTTATCAGCAATTTATAGCGAGCCTGAGAACATCTTGTAATCATCTTATGCGAAAAAAAATTTCACCTACAGTACTGATCGTTACTGTATTACAGAACTGTATATAAAAGAGTAAAGAACAGGTATTTTTTATTTATATTTTTAATCATTTCCTATTACCTTTCTGATGTCTCAACAGTAAACAGGAGACTACTTGTGGCAGCCTGTATTCTGAATCATGAGCAATTTCAAAAGTTTAGTGGCTCATTCATCATATGTTTTAAGTCACTTTTCTTTTATGATTTGTATTTTTTGATGATTTTTTTTGCCCCAAATTCATCAACTTAGCACACACAATTTGTGAATTATGGGTAGAGCACAAATATTCTTTTATTCTGTATTTAAAAAAAAAATGTGCCAAAATAAGTAGTGTACATAAAATCACTTTAAAAAAGTTACATTCCATTAATCTGTTTAAAACATCTGAAAAAGCTAAATTAACCTAAAAAATCAGAAAACCAACTAAACCATAAAACAAATTTTTTGATGTTTTTGTTAAAAATCGAAAAAAAATTACTAAACTACTTTTCTTCCATCTCCTTGATCGCAACTCTAACTGAAAAGATGTTTACTCTTTAGTGGTTGGAATCGCCTTTCCTTCACACATAATGAATATCCCCTGGTAATTAGTATGGTCCTTAGGAAGAATATGTCATGTGTCAGTCCTTTATATTGACCGTTCGTGTACTTATACAGATGAATGTGATTGCCTCTCAAGCATCTTTGTCTAAGTTAAACAAGCCCGATTTTTATAGTCTTTAATTATATGGGGGAGATGGACAGATCTGATGAGAATTGAATTAATCAAATCGTTTGGATCTTACGGGAAAATTCTAATCTCAGGAAAGAAATTTCAGACTCTAGAAAATAATAAAGGTGTTATGTAAGAAATATTCACATGGCTCACATCAGCTGTGTGATGACGTCCTTGCACACTGTACCTGGCAGTGAGTGTATAGGATTTGTATGAAGGGGGAATCTGAAAAAAATAGCTTTGACGGATGTGATGGAAGGCTCCAAGGGGTGGGAGAGGGGAGCTGCGTGCTTATTATTACTATTATTGTTTGTTTTGCCATATATGACTCAGCTAGAGAAAGAGAATTCAATTTGACTTGAAAAAAAATCTCTCATTTTCCTTCCATCCTATATAATAATGTAGTTGTTTTCCTTTGAATTGTCTCTAGCTTTCCAACATGCTTTTTAAAACGTGAAGTCCAAACTGGATCCCATATTCAAGATATGGCTTTACAAGGAACGTGTAGAGGAGTAACATTATATTGACATCATAGGATTTTCTCTCACTTTTTATACAATCTAAAATCTTGCTTTTGCAGCTGCAGCTTGACATTGAATACCGCTGTTTACCGAACTTGCAACCAGAATACGTAGAGATCCTAAAGCAAAACTGTAATATTTAAAACATAAAAAAAATCCTTCTACTCACTTCATTGCTCACTTCGCTCGCTTCTTTGCTCCTCATCACCTGCCATCCGATCCTTGTCACATTTTTGAATCAGCAGCACTGAAAATATCCTCAGGGCTAGGCTAAGACTTCTGGGTTTGCTAATACAGGAGGTATCTGCGCATGTTCTGGGGAGGTTGCAGCATGCTCTGCCACCTTTGAGGACCCCTGCAAAAAACAATATCGGGCCTAGGAAACCCGGAAGCATCTGGGATGACAGTGCTGCCGACACCATTCCGAAGATGCAACATGGCTAGAAGGAGTAGTGGTAAGTCACAGAGGTGTATGTGATCTTTTTTTTTTTTTTTTTTTCATATCTTGATGGACTTTAATCGTCCAAAAAAATGGTAATCAATGCCACAATTTTTCTGGATCCTCACAGAAATTAATTAGAAAAAAATCTGCATTTTAGCAAAAGCTTCAATACAAGGCTGCTGTGTGTTGTAGAATCAAATGCTTTTGCAAAGTCCAGATATATCATATTACCTGCGTGACAAACATCCAGAGTTATGCATATCCTCAGGGTGTAGGAGGACACAAACAGAAAAAGACCCTTGTGCAAGAACACTACATGGGCCTTTGTGGAGTCCAGTAGTTTGCCTGTGACAGATTCTGCTCACTGATTTGGAGGTGAAAGTGGGCCCTCATATTTCTTGAGCCCCTGTGTGGATGCACAGGTTGCAGCAATGGTTTGTCCGCCCCTAACTTATGATGTGTATATGAAGGTACATTTTCAGTAGCACTATCCTTACACATTGTAACATGGTACAGGAACAACAAATATTTAGCATAAGTATGCAGGTTGCCCAACTCCGCAGTGGGGATTCCAACCATCTTTAACACCTTTACAAGCATAACAGGAATAAAGCTGCTTGGGGATACCGTTAGAAAATACATATAGTCAGATCTTATGCAAATGCTGGTTTCATCAAATTGGTATAAACTCAGACACACATTTTCAGCAAGTTATTCAGAATGTAGAAAATGGGCTAACAATCATATTCTGCATAAACAGCTTTGTAAAGTAATTGATGAAGCATATGATTGACGATACATTTTTCTGTGTTTTGCTTTTGAATCCATCAAGTTTTGACTGATGATGGATAAGAAGTAAGAAAAACTGAAAAGAGCTCCTTTTCAAGTCATATGGACATTTCATGCTTACTTGCTATGTGCCATATTCCACTATTTCTGCTTTATTTAATTATTTTTCAATTGAGACATCACCGGTCTCTGAACATTATATTGCTGTGATATTATGTGTTTTTTTTGTCTAGTGCTATTAATATCTAGGTACATTTCTGTGTGCATTATTCCTCTATTAAGACATTGTTATATGCATCATTCCTCTACTGCAGGGGTGGGGAACCTCCGGCTTGCGGGCCATATGCGGCCCCCGATTACTTTTTATGCGGCCCCTGGGCACATTCTCGGGAACTGCAGTACTCGGGCGGCAGCTGTGATCTTGTCGGGTGCCAACCCTTTAAATCACAATGTGTGGTGCGCATACTATTAGGTCCTCAGCCTGCTGGTCTATGCCAGTGTGCTGAGGAAGTACTTTTTGGGTGGGGTAATTGTGAATGCGCTGCCCTCCAGTCCCACAGAAGAAGAGAAACATCAGGTTTACTGGCCTCCCGTTCGTACTTGCCTCCCGATGCTGTGAGCCTCCTGCCTCCCGTGGTGCTGTCAGCCTTCTGCCTCCTGGTGCTGTGAGCCTCCTGCCTCCCATGGTACTGTGCGCCTCCTGCCTCCCACGGGTACTGTGCGCCTCCTGTCTCCCATGGTGCTGTGAGCCTCCTGCTTCCCGTGGTGCTGTGAGCCTCCTGCCTCCTACGGTGTTGTAAGCCTTCTGCCTACCGGTGCTATGAGCCTCCTGCCTCCCACGGTACTGTGCGCCTCCTGCTTCCCACAGGTACTGTGTGCCTCCTGGTTCCCGTGGTGCTGTGAGCCTCCTGCCTCCTGTGGTTCTGTGAGCCTCCTGCCTCCCATGGTGATGTGAGCCTCCTGTCTCCCATGGTGCTGTAAGCCTCCTGCCTACCGTGGTGCTATGAGTCTCCTGCCTCCCATGGTGCTATGAGCCTCCTGCTTCCTGAGGTGCTGTATGACTCCTGCTTCCCACGGTGCTGTTTGACTCCTGCCTCCTGCGGTGCTGTGAGCCCCCTGCCTCCCACGGTGCTGTGTGACTCCTCCCTCCCGCAGTGAGCCTACTGCAGTGCTGGGAGTCTCCTGCCTCCTGCTGCTGTGTAATTCCTGCCTCCTGCTGCTGTGAGCCTCCTGCCTCCCTTGGTGCTGTGCTGTGCACATCCTACTTCCTGCTGCTGTGAACCCAATAGCCAGTGCTATGTACCCACAAGTACTGTGAATGTCCACCAGTGCAATGTGCCCCCTCCCAGTGCTGTGTGCCACCCCCACCCAGTGTTGTGTGCCACCCTCCAGTGTTGTCTGTGCCCCCTTGGTTATGTATGTGCCCCCTCAGTCCTGTCTTTGTCCCCCAGTTCTGTTTGTGCCAGTTTAGTGCTGTCCATGCCGCTTCTAGTACTGTCCGTGCCCGGCAGTACTGTCTGTTCCCCCCAGTGATGTGTATAGGTCCCCAGCCCCTCCTGTGATATGTATATTTGTCCAGCCCCTCATTTGATGTATATATGTTCCCAGCTCCTCTTGTGATGTGTATATTTCCCCAGCCCCTCCTGTGATGTGTATATAACCCCTGCCTCTCCTGTTATGCATATATGCCCCAGCCCGTCCAGTGATGTATATATGTTCCCAGCCCCTCCTATGATGTATATATGCCCCCAGCCCCTCCTGTGATGTATATATGCCCCTAGATCCTCCTGTGATGTATATATGTCCTCACCTCTCCTGTGATGTATACATGCCCTCAGCCGCTCCTGTGATTTATATATGCCTCCAATCCTTCTTGTGATGTATACATGTCCCCAGCCCCTCCTGTGATGTATATATGCCCCAGTCCCTCCTGTGATGTATATATGCCCCAGTCCCTCCTGTGATGTATGTATGTCCCCAGCCCCTCCTGTAATGTATATATGGCCTCAGCCCTTTCTGTGATGTATATATACCCCCTGCCCCTCCTGTGATGTATATATACCCCTAGCCCCTCCTGTGATGTATATATACCCCTAGCCCCTCCTGTGATGTATATATGCCCCCAGCCACTCCTGTGATTTATATATGCCTCCAATCTTTCTTGTGATGTATATATATGTCCCCAGCCCCTCCTGTGATGTATATATGCCCCAGTCCCTCCTGTGATGTATATATGCCCCAATCCCTCCTGTGATGTATATATGCCCAACCACTCCTGTGATGTATATATACCCCCAGCACCTCCTGTGATGTATGTGCCTCCAGTGTCAATCTGTTGACTACGCTCCAGAGCAAGACAAACCTGGAAAAGCAGTTGTGAGAAGTAGTGATGAGCGAGCATGCTTGTAACTACTCGGTACTCGCACGAGTATCGCTGTACTCGGGCTGCTTGGCGGGGACCGAGTAATCTCGCGATACTCGTGCTGTACTCGTGGTCTTCATCCCTGCATGTTGGCGCTCTTTTGAGAGCCAGCCCTCATGCAGGGATTGGCTGGCAGACCACTGCAATGCCACAGCCCTGTTAGTTGTGGAATTGCAGTGATTGGCCGGCCTGCACAGCGTGACCGAGCCTTTATACCGGCCGGCGCGCTGTGCTCTGCTCACAGCTATCCAGACAGTGAGTGCAGGGAGAGTGTCGCTGATTCAGGGAAAGCTTTGCGGCCCTTTATAGCTTTTTCAGTTGCAGGGCTGCAAACAGTGTGACCAAAAGTCCTTCTCAGGACTATTCTAGTTGTATACAGGCAGGCAGGGTATAGCCAGGTCGGAGTACAGTAGCAGAGTCCTTCTCAGGACTATTGTTGCTATATACAGGCAGGGTATAGCCAGGTCTGAATACAGGCTAGTGACCAGAAGAGTCCTTGTCAGGACTATTGTACCAGTATACAGGCAGGCAGGCAGGCAGGGTATATATAGCCATTCCTAGTGGTGACCGTATACCAGCCTTCATCATATCTGAGGCTGGTGTACACAGTGTAAAACAGTCCAGATAGTGTCTGACTTGTCTGTAATTGTCGCTCCCCAAAAAAACCTGTTAGGTTCTTATTGCGTCCGTGCTTGGTTTTTAAAACCGCACGTGTGTGCCTGTCGGTGGCAGCGTACAGGTGCACTTGTGTGCAATTTCCACAAACTTTGATATAACGCACAAGTAGTGAATATACACGTCAGCAGTGCACAGCATTGCAAAATGCGCAAGGGCATTGGCAAGGAACAAGGAAGTGGACGTGATGGTGGTGCAGGCAGAGGCCGAGGTCGTGGGCAAGCTCTAATTTCGCCACAACAAAGGGCCACATCTAGTCGCTCGCACGTCCTGTCCCAAATTCTTGGGGACCGCAGCAGTACACCACTCTTGAACCAAGACCAGTGTCAACAGGTTGTTAGTTGGATAGCAGATAATGCTTCCAGTCAGATTGGCACCACCACAAACACTCTGTCTTCCACACGGTCAAGTGTCAGTAGCCGTGATACTGCACCGCACATTTCTGAACCTGATCCTCCT